>NW_007726175.1:901807-988217 GCF_000696425.1 Galeopterus variegatus | reverse complement strand
GAAAAAAAAAAAAAAAAAAAAAAAAAAAAAAAAAAAAAAAAAAAAAGGAAGTCCTCCATCAGGACTGCCTATCTTCTCTTTCATCACATTCTCTGTTGGTAGCAAAATGAGCCATAGATATTTCTGTTCCTTACTTCTCTCCTTTCCTCTTGAGTGCTGATTCCATTTAGCCATTTGACTTGAATAAATTTGACAATAATATATGCTGTGTGTTTTCTGCAATCTATTTATTTCTAGCTGGTTTTATATTATTTGAAATGAAGTTTTGAGAAAAAAAATGTGTCTTATGTGGCTTATTTAACTGATTTACATTCATGAGTATGTGTGTATACAGTTTTATTTGGAAGGATGATTTCTTCAATGTTAAGAAGGATAGCTATAGTTCAAATGCAATGTTATTTCATATTTACAATAAATGTTATGTTAGACAATGCTAAAAAAAAGTCATGTCTCCATTTTTTATGAGTTTATCTTATCCCCGCAGACAAGTTCAAGAACATAAGAGAAAATGTTTCTAATGCATCGAGAACACACATCATCTTAGATTAAGAAGTTTCAATACAATCAATAAAGAGAGAAAAAAGATGTTTTCTGAGGAATCTGTTGAACCTGAAAATTAATTCAAAGAAACATTTGTTTTTGTTCTTCAATCACTCGTCATAAAAAGCAAATCAACAAAAAAGAACATAGGTTGTACAATCACTTCAATGCAATCTGCAGGAAATCTTAGGCTATTTTGAAAGACGGTAGGAATTTTAAAATTGCAAAATAATAATACTGGTGGTACTGTTTCCCTATTGTATTTTGTCCTCACTTCTACTTATGGGCAAGTGATTTTGTTTAATAAAGATTGCTCTTAAAGCATACTTTAAAAAATCAGTGCTTTAACATACTTAATAACAAATAACCCCAGTTGGCTGTTCCCACAGTTTTTCAACCTATTTTGTCAAGGGGGAAATAGTTACATGTATAGGCATATAAGAAATTAAAAGTTCTCAGGGTCAATGTCTTTTCTTTTTTTTTTTGTCCTTTTTGAGACCGGCCGCACCGCTCTCAGCCAGTGAGATCCCTATATCCGATCCGAACCCGCCACACTCTCCCGAGTGCACCACGGCTCGGCCCTCAATGTCTTTTCTTAGAGGAAATCTAATATCCTCACAGTTTGAATTAGTCCTACACACTTGTTGCAAATCATAGTAATAAATGCTGTCAAACTCATACCTGTAAACCTAAATATCCTTCAGGCCTGAAATACTAATTGCATCTTTTTTTTTAGTAAGTCACTATTTTAAATCATACATATGCATGTGTGTCTTTACATGGTGCACAAACATACATGTATGTATTCATCCATAAAAAAAGCAGAATTGTCAATTCATCTACTGTAAATAAGATAGGAGGAAACAATTATAATAACCTACCTATCCCCTGAGAAAACTGAATTTAATATATGAAATAAGTTGCTTAAAGTGTTAACATTTAAAAATAAATTGCTAAAATTACTAATTACGGTGTCACCATACAGTGTTTTACTAAAGATGAATGCTTTTGAAACTTTTAACTGTTTTGTAAAGAACTGTATAGTATTCCAGTGACCTACCTTGTGCAAATCAATTCAGATAAAAGAAAGTCAATGGTGGAGAAGTTTTCCTTTAGAAACAGCTAAAAATAGTATGTTTGTTCTTGCATAAATCAGAGGATAAAATAAGCACTGGAAAAATGAATAGCATAGGATGAAATACTTGTAAATACAAATATTTTTAGGGCTCCTTTTTTTTTTAACCAAACTTTTATTACAATCTTAATATTTGGCAAAAACACCAGTAAAAGAGAGTGCAAAAGCAGCCCCCAGAGTGAGAAAATATTTGCAATGTATACATTTAACAAAAACTGATGTCCAAAATAAAGTTATTTATAAGAGAAATACATAAAACCCAAAAGAAGAATAAGCAAAAACCTTGAAGAGACCCTTCACACAGCTGATGAATATTTGAAAAATACTCACTTCCCTTATCGTTACTTATTAAATCACTAGAATAACTAAAATGGGTATTTTCACAATGGGACATGATGCAGTAGTAGGAAAAATGATCTGCAACTACATGCAAAAGTATAGATGAATTTTACAAATAAAATGTTTAGAAAAGGAAGGTGGACAATCACGTGTATATTGTATGACTTCATTTACATTAAGAACAAAAAATGCAGAACTAATCTATGTTCTTAGATGTCAGTATAATAGTTGTCCTTAAGGAAACACTAACTACAGTGTATATTTTGGTATTCTGATGATGCTCTGTGTCTTGACCTGGATGCTAGTCACATGGTTATATTCAATTTTGTGAATATTCATTGAGTCTGACACTTGAGATATGTTCTTTGCTAATATGTATAATACATGACAAAGGTTTTAGAACATGAAATCTTATCTTCTGAATGCTTCTGTGGTAATAAATAAATACATTTTGGAAAGAATTGCTTATTAAAAAGAATATATAAAATAATTTGTATATAATTCTCACTATTTCAAAGATATCTGTATGACAAACTTCTTTGAACCATAGGTTTACTTCCAAATAATTATCTTTCCCATATCCACTCATCTGATGATGACGGAAAATGTGGTATATCTACACAATGGAATACTACTCAGCTATAAAAAAGAATGAAAGACTGCCATTTGCAACAACATGGATGGACTTTGAGAGAATTATATTAAGTGAAACAAGTCAGGCACAGAAAGAGAAATACCACATGTTCTCACTTATTGGTGGGAGATAAAAATAAATAAATAAATCTTCACACACACACACTCACACAAGAAAAAAAATACCGGGAGGGGGGGAGAAGAAGACATAACAACTACAATTACTTGAAGTTGATATGACAAGCAAACAGAAAGGACAGTGTTGGGTGGGAGGGGGGAGAGGGAGGAGGGAGGGAGGTTTCGGTAATGGGCCACAATAATCAACCACATTGTATATCGACAAAATAAAATTAAAAATTAAAAAAAAAAACAAATAATTGTCTTTCATAATTAAACATCAGAGATTCATTGTGTCTGTGTTTTGTTTTATTTATAAAATATATCAATATATAACATATCTATTAGCAGTGAACATACATTAAAAAAAAAAAGATTTGAAGGATTCAGGGTGGTAGGCTGCATTATTATATCTTTCAGTTTACCTGTATGGCCTCTGGTTGAAGCCATATGGATCATGGTGGGTGATGGCGGTCTACTGTAAACTATCACAGTGGTAATCTCAACCGAAACCGCTGTGCCTAGTATAGAATGGACTGAATCAGATCAACATAGCCTCTAGTATTTAGTACACAGCAATTCACATGACAAAGTTGTCTTTTTTAGACACTTGACAAGAGGCCAAAAGCAGTATGTCTTTATATGTTAAGGCCAGCAGTACAGCTTCGACATAGAACTTGGGATAATTCTCCTCTTCTCTGTCATAATATATTCACCTTGATTTTCTTTGATATTTCACAAAGCATCAAACATGATCTACTATACATGGTCTATAGAATATCATACATGGTCTACTATTAATAATATCAAATTGATTCTGATGAGCAGAATGTGGCAAGCAGCCTAAGTACCCTAGTAATTCACATGTGTCAGAGTACAAAAGATATTGTTGAGCCGACTTGCAATAGTTTTTGAGATCCAAATGTGCCTTTCTCTTCCCAAGGACAAATTTAGGGATGCCCCATTAATAGTTTGAAATCGGCCAGGGTGGGAGTATTTATATTAAAAACCAAATTGGCAAAGCTAAAAATCAGTACCTTTTTTTTTCTTGAAAAGCTGGCTGTTAAACATTTACCAGCACACCTCTAGAGAAACCCTACAGATGTTGAAGAGTTTATCATATTGGTGAAATTTGGGGGTGAAGAAGACCAGTGGCCTAAAGTGTTCTGGGATATCCCTTCTAAGATAAAGAGCAAGTTTTTGTACCTTATGCTTCCTGCCACCCAGAAATAACACAAGAGTTTTAGGCCTTCTGGGATTTTAGAAGTAACATATAGTATACTTGAAAAAACTGTTTTTTGGTTTTTTGGTTTTTGTTTTTTTTAAGCACAAACTGTGAATGTGTTAGTTGTGAGTGGATTTTAGTGGAAAAGAGGACTCTAAATCACATCCAAATTATGGTTTAAGATTCCCTGCCAAATGAGCTATATTATCCAAACCTTTTGACAGGGCTGGTATTTTTCTTGATGAATAGAGACTGAACGGGGTCTCTGAAAGACTAAATAGGTGAGTTGCAATACCGATCCCTTGGAATGTGGAGCAAAAACATATCTACAATGAGAGAGAAAAGATTCTACTCCGAGAAACATCTCTCATTATGCTACTAGATTATTCTAGAGAGAGGTAAATTAACCATGAGACAATGAGTAACTATGAGTTTGAACTGCCATTCATAAGCTGCATGTTAATGAGTTACTAAATTATAAGTTCATGGGTATTTGGGAAATTCAATGGGAATTGTACATATTAGGACAGAACTCAAGAAAGTTGAAAAAGAATGAGTAAATTACATAAACAGCGATTGTTTCATCAATAGACATGTGTATTTACTTAGGCAAACAGAACTATTCTAAAAAAGCCATTCAAATAAATACTCTCAGAAAAGTGAATTGGGAAGCATGGAGAGGGAAGCTGATTTTCTCTGCATTTCTGATCCCCCAATGGTCAAATTTCATCCCATGGGGAGTTACTATCCCTGACTTTCAGGCTCTATTATTTGGTCCTTTGGCAGCCATTGGAGAAGTCGATTCCATGCCATGTAGTGAATACTTCAGCTGGAAATGAAAGGAGGATCACAAGACTCTGAGCATCAGCCTTAGGTGGGCAGCACAATGTGGCCACACGAAGTTGGTTTTCATGGTAACAACTGGTGAAGCAAGCACTTAAAAGACCAGGATACAGGTAAGGTCAAAGGAATCTGAGGCTGTGCATAAGATATGTAGCTCATACCCACAAGATAAGTCAATAGTCCTGTACAAGAATTTAGAAATCTAAGTATAGTTTGTGTACTCGAGACACAATAATAACATCATGCACTTATTATGTTTCAGGTACTTTTCTAATTAATCTACATATATGAAATCATTTAATCCCCATCAAACTTTATGATACTATGATCTAGAAAAATAAAAAATATATATATCTAATGTATTTTTTATAATGTAATATATATATATATATATATATATCAGAAAATTATGAAAATTGAAAGATAGTGAGCTATAAATAGGCAAAGTAGCATTCTTGGCAAAAGCAGTAAATAGGAAAAGAAGGCACATTATAGCATAAATGGATGTGTATATTACAAAGACATAAAGGCTAAAAACATATTCCAATAATGAAGCAATAGTATGACATGTCTGGTGAAAATGAGCCCCAAATGAGCCCAAAGTCAATCTATACACGTCTGCCCAGTAATAATCAACTAAACAAAACAAAACAAAAATGGAAAATTACATTCTCTGCAAATCTAGACACTCAGTATAATTTGATGACAGACAGTGATGAGACTTTGCAATGACTTGAGGGAAAAAAAAAAAAAAAAGAATTCACCAAATAGCAAGTAGTGTGTTATCTCTCACGCTACCAAGCTACTCCCTCCCCATCAGTAGGCTTTATGGGAAAAAGGCAGATAATAAAAGATAGAAGAAGGGATCTGAAGTATTGGTTTTATATTTGTCTTCTTAAAAGAATTTTAAAGCTATTTCTCATTTTCATTGCTTAGAGTGATTTTTAGAGCATTGAGCCTCTCTGGTTTTTGAAGTTTGGGTAGAATTCCTCTGAAACCATTTGATTCTGGTTCTTCTGGGGCACTTTCTCAATAATTTTCTTTATTAGAAAATGGGCCTGATGAAGCTTTCTATCTCTGTTGGGGCTAATTTTGGTAATCTATTTCATCTGAGTTTTCAGATTTATTTGCACAGAGGTATGCAAAGTAGTCTCATTAAATTTCTAATGTTTCAATGTTTGTTCTGCTCATTACTTCTTATTTTGAATATTTATGCCTTCCCCTGTTTTCTCTTGATCAATTTAGCTAGTGGTTGGCTTGTTTTGTACTGTGAGAGGTATAAAAATCATGAAAATGAAGCCTTTGCTGAAACCATGTATCCATCGTGAGTGAATTTTTTTTTGAGTGTGCTTGCCTTATGGTGATTTTTGTGCTTTCTATTCTAGAAATTCAAGAACAATTGTTAGGAAATCAATGAATATGATGCATTGTCTACATTGTTCAAAGGGAGAAAATCATGAATTCAATAAATATCAAATTTTTAATATAGAAATCACCATCCACGCCTAATTACAAACAAAACTCTTAGTAAACCAGTACAAAAACATTACTTAATGTAATATAATTTATAACCAGATGATAAAATTATATTGAATGGTGAAAAACAGACATTTCTATTCATTTTAAAATAATGCAATAACTACTGCTAGGAGTACTCTTATTTATTTGAAAGTGTTGGCTAATATAGACAAAAAAGTAAGTGCTAAAGTATTTTAAGCCACATGAAAACTACTAGAGTCTCAAAGTAAACCAGTGATTCCAAAACTTTTCCTGGGTTGGTATCTTTTGAGAATTTGATAATTATCATTCTCCCCTGGGGAAAAAATGTCACATAAATCCTGAAAGTCACAAAATTTTGCAAAAACATTATATTAACTCTTTGAAGTCCAGTTATTATTTACACATAATATAGAAAGAGTATTACAAAGACATATTTTTCATACACTTGTTTTTTTTTTATCAAAGGGTTGATTTCCATCTCAGAAAAAAAAGGGAAATTAATACAAGTTGTGCAATAAAACAAAACGTAAAATTTAATTATTCTCAAAAGTGATTTTCAAACTAATTCATGCTAAAATGAAGTTTAAATAAGTATTGGAAAATGTAGAAGAGTTTGATAAATGACAAATGATACTGAATATGTAATTGTTTCTACTTAACCAGTTTAATTTGTTTTATTATGGGCTTATGTGCTGAAAATTCAAACTTACAAATGCATGTGAGAATATAGGAATAAAAAATAAATATAGTTGTTAAAATCCTAAATAAATTCCTAGACATCTAAAACCAAACACCATGATGAACCTAGATTTATCCTATCAATTAAAGAATAGTTTATATTACCAAATCAGGACATCACATCCCAGACCAGTAGAGCAAAAAAAAAAAAAAAATGCTCACAATTACTTCAACAAAAATCTCTAAGGAATTCAATTAAGCTGTTCTTAATTAAAGTTAAAATCCCTTGGGATAAAAAAGAAAAAAAATTCTCTTAAACTGAGAACTTATATGTTACTAGATTCATTCACATTAAAATTAGGAGGTTGCTGTCAATATTATTATTTTGTCCTTCATGTGGAACATCTGGCCAAAAAAAAAATAATAATAATAATAACAAGCAAAAAATCCAACAATGTACTGATGAAAAGGAATAATCTAATAATCTAATAATGTCTTGCTTTGTTAGTGCAAATAACACATCTGAGTATTTTCCAAAGCTAAAAGCTTATAAAATAAATCAAGCCTACAATTCTATACAGTCAATGTAAAATGAAGTCATGCTCAGACACATTAGCTCTTTAAACACTTCAATTCTCATCTCTTAGAGAATATACTTCACAAAATTTGGGGACTAAACACCAAAAAGGAAAATATGAGATCAAGATAAAGATGATCCAACAGAGAGGAGAAGGAAAAGAAATCCCCAGGATGATGAAAAAATGGTAATTTTCCAAAGCCAGATGTGCAACAGGCTTTGTGAATAAACAGGTCAGATAGGAAGAGGGGAACAGAGAGGTCCAGAGTGGATGCTTCAAAGGAGAAAAATGGAACTTACAGATGCATATGAATTATTTGACCATATTGAGAATAATTTTACAGATCTGTTAGTAAGGTTGTGTGCTGAGTTAGTGGTAAACATATAGAAAAATAGCAATTGAATAGAATGAAGTAATTCCAGGATAAAGAAAAATGCATTCAAGAAATAAAGTTTAAGTGTGCTCAATACAAAAATGAAGTGTGAGTTCTGTCCATGGCTCAACTGAGAGTAGTATTTGCAAAACCATAAATATGGGAACACTGAAATTTGACTCGACCAGGAAGTTAGATGTTATTGTTTTAGGAGGATGGCTATAGAAGTGGAATCCCAAAGGGGAGAACTGTGTGACCTAAATCCTCTTCTTCACTGTAAGTCAATGTCCAACATTGAAAATAAAGAGATAACTCTATAAACTATATTAGGTAGAAATTTAGAGATAAATTATTTTAAAAAGAGGACAACAGAGAATATAGGGAAAGTGACAATTGATGATGGTAAAGAAAAGGCATTTTTATGATCAGTTTTATATATATTTTACATTTATTTACATATATATTTATGTATTTATCTACGGCTGGCCAGTACAGGGATCAAACCCTGGGCCTTGGTATTATCAGCCCCACACTCTAACCAATTGAGCTAACCAGTCAGAGCCCCCCTAGATATTAAAAACAAAATAGAGTATCACTTATGAATGCAGGCTCTGTTTTTAAAAGGCCTATGTCTAGCCACAATGTGGCTACTTACTAACTGAATGACTCTGGGAAACTAAAGAAACCTCTACGTCACAATTTTTTTCCTTCTTAAAATAGTATAATGAAAGTAACTACCTAAGAGAGGCATAAAGCATAAATGAACTAATACATGTAAAACAATTATTTTAAATACTTAAAAACTACTTTGATAATACAGCAATCATAATTTTTAAAATTAATATGAAATACAAAGTGGAGAAAAATCTCTTCACAGCAATAGTAAATTTACAAAAGAATAATCTGTGTTAATTATAAGACCTATGCAAAGTTTTAGCAAGTTGAGAGAGCTAAAAGTTTTGAAAAATCCTTAGTATGAAATTAGTCCATTTAAAATTGCTATTAATTCTAATAATAAAACATATGTTTTCATGCTTCTAAATAAGACTACTTTGTGGAGATAAGTACATACATGGTATTTATGAAGAGGAATAAAATAATTTTTATACAATTTTATAGACATTTAGAAGACCAACTCACCCTCCTGCAGAGAGAAAATGTTAAACCTATATATAAAAAAAGGAAGTGGAGTGAACATCCAGATTTTAGGCAATTTTCAAATTGTCTCTAAGGCCTAGCTTTTCCAATTCAGCCTTTTAAATAGACTTCAAATTTTCTTTCTTTGCCGTATCATTATATTTACCATTACCTATTTGTGATACTTTTTTTAAAGCCATAAGATAAAATTCCCATTATACCATTAGTATTTACAAATAGTTATTGATTATTTAAACACTAATATCCTTTTTATGCAATGGGGAGGGGTCCATGAATAAGTGTTTTAAAAATATATACATACACCTAAAAGCTTAGTCTGTAGACAAACACTTAAAGAGTGTGAAAATAGTCCTGAATTCTAAGGAAATCAAAAGTGTTCAGATTCCCCACTCTCCCCACAAATGGAATACATATTATTATAAATAAAGACTGATGTCTTAGCAACCATTACCTTTCCTTATAAATTGAGCAATTCAACCACCCAATTTGTGACATCAATGGATTTTACAGTCTCAAAGTGATTTGCCTGAACATACCCCCCCAAAATTTTGCAGTTATGAATATATCCCTGCAGAGTGTATAAAAAGTCTGGACGATGATGCAATCTGCTTTGCTGGTTCCATCTTGCCTTCATCACTACTGTGCACGTCGGTTGATTATAAATACCTCCCTGGCTTAACTGCTCTAGCTTTCCACTTCTCTAAGGAACCTGGTAATTTTTGAGATCTTCTTGAGAAAATAGTGCTAGAAAATTTCACCACATTGTCCTGCAGAGGTGGTCCTCTAAAAGGGACACTGCATGTATCGACTTAGATGACATTGAAAAAGAAATTTCCAAAGGTTTCTTTCTTTCAGAATACTTCAGTGATCAAATACAGTCACATTGCAGGGATAATTTAGTAGTTTCCTACCAGAAAAAAGACAGTGGACATAAAACAAGATTTGTTGGGGAGACTTGACAGAAATATAATACAGCTAATAGCTGGAGTGGACAAGCTAAGGCAAAAATAGCACAGCAGAGGTTAAAAACCCAGTCTGGAACCCTGATGAATAGATTTGAATCCCAGCTCTGTGGCCTATCATCTGAGGACTGGACAGTTGATTTAATCACTTTGTATCTCAGTTTCCTCGTTCACGTAATACAGTGATAGTGCCCACTTCATAGGACTGTAGTGAAGATTAAATTGACTCTTGTATGTAAGTGTTTAGAATAGCTCCCGATATACAGTGAATAACAACTATGCTTTTGTTAGGAGAAGCACTCAGAAAGAGCATCCAGGTGGGGAACCAAAAATATAAATTTCTTGCTCCCCAATTTTGCCCGGGTCTGTCTCTGATTATTTTTATTACCCCAGATTTGCTGCACTGTGGCCTTTAGAGATTATTTCACATCTGTGTAAAATACCTCATGTGAAAATTCAAGCAGAGGGCTGACCTCCTTCAAAGGAGGATTAACTAGTAAATGATTGCCAAGCACTTGGAACACTCAAAGAGTTCCGAAAATGTTGCTTGTTAATTCTCCTCATCCTGAGAAGGGCCATCTGATGACAGTCCTAGGATGAAGTGTCTCATCTCATATAAATACTCAGCCCAAAGTTGTTGTGAAATTTCTAATTTGCAAGTGGCCAGAGGGCATACTAAGAAGACATTCATTGAAAAGCAGGACATTCTGCACCTGGCATGAGATTAGTGGCTGCTTAAGAAAAATGTTATTTCCGGCATTTAGTCTTCAGTTTTATTTATTTATTTTTTTCACATTTTCACATCTGACTAGTTAAGTGAGCTTTGCATAGCAATTTCTCTGTCATATATAAGAAGATTATATGGTGAAGGCGATATTACCTAAAAAAAAAAATATGCTAGATTGAGATTATGGAAATAAATAAGAGTTTTTAGTGTGTTTAGTAAGGTTTGAAGATGACATCATATTCAAAATTTTTATTGTATTAAAACCCTCTAGGAAAGATCTTAATGGTCCCAAGGGCATCTTCAGCTTGTACAGGATGAAATATAAAAGGAAACAGTATTCCTGGAATTGTGAATTGCATAGGAGTACCATCTAGAGATAAATATTCATAAGTCATTAACAAATTCCAGATTAGTTCATGATTATTCATCATTAGAGCACATGTCCTCAATTTTGTCTGAATTATTCATTGGCTTTATTTATGAACATCTTTAACCAATTAATGACAAATCTTGATGAATATTCCTGAATTGTTCAGAGGGAAGCATAGATCATAATGAATGAAGTCATGCATTGCTTTTCAGGAGTGTGAGATGAATAGCTGATACAGGAAGAAAAAATAAGAAATTGCAATGGTTTTTGCAAATATGTCTGGTTTAGAAATCTGAGGGCTTAGCTTTTTATTAGTAACACATTGACAATCAACTTCCAACTCTTGAAGCTATGAGTCTTGGCTACAGAATCAGAAAAGGTGATGTAAGACGGAGCCAGGAAACATGCCTCAAGCATTTCGGAGAGTTTCTCTGGCCTGATTTTCTGAAACCAGACCTCAAACCTTGAATAGGTAGACCATGCATTGAAATTGCTTCCTCAAATAAGGCATTTAATTTTAATTGTATACCCTATAATATTCTTTATCACCAAAAATAACCTTATTTTTTCATAAAAGTTGAAGTTTCTTAATGAGGAGTTATTTTAAAAATCAGCCAATGAAGAAGATTAAAAAATAAAAATGAAAAACGAAAAGGAAAATTATTGTTTATATTTTCGTCTGAAAGGTTAAAATTTAGTTGAGTCCTGGTATGTATTTGTGTCTAGTCATGAGTCAATTTTCATATGTATTTTTCTTATTTCTGTGTTTTTACCTGATTTGTTGAATATCAAGATATTTATAGTAAAATAACATGTTCTGTGAAGAAACTAGAAAATAATGCTCTTATATTATTAATTAAAATGGCACTAAAAGACTGAAGGCAAAAATGATTTTGTGATACAGGGCTTTAGTTGGAGTTTATCACTAAGTTATTATTAGAACAGTTCAGAGCAAGTCAGAGAATAAAGACAGATCCTTGGGGAAATCTGGATAAAAGGGAAAAACTGAATTATAAAATGAAGTAGGTAGCAAAATAAGTAAAAACACGAAACAAGGTGAAATAGGTAGTAAAATAAGTAAAAACACAAAACAAGGAATCTAAGAAAAATATTTTATTGAAGTTATACATATTACTGTGCTTAATTTTTATATTCTGGAAAGCACAAAGAGGGCGTATTAAGACCTAAGAAAGAACGTTTCCATTATATTCATGGCTTTCTTCTAAAGTTTTTGTGGATGGCCTGAACCTAGTAAACTGTTCTGACACTTTCTAAAATATAAGCATACTGTACTCTGCTTAGAACAATCAAATTGCCATGCCATATCTTGTGGTATTACTTTTATTAGATTAATCATTCTCAATCAGGTTATAAATTTCAGATATCAGTATGGATTTTTGGATACATAGATCCTTGAATGAGATTGTTTGAGGCAGAGACTATTTATGTGTGGGCTAAAATGTTCCACAAATGATTATGACCCCTTGTAGTAGTATTCAATGTGTTTATACCATATGTGGTAGATTGATTTCATTTTTGACCCTTATTCTACTCCTCTCCCTGTGTCCATGCTCTTTGACGCAAAACATTTTAGTATCCTCCTACTTTTACTCTAGATATGACTCAGTGACTTGCTTTGGTCAAAGGAATGGTAGCAAGGGTTTCAAAAGCAGAGGCTTGCGCAAGATTTGCCAACTTTCATTTGTGTCCCTGCATCTCTGCCATCACTATGAGAAAATGCTCAGGCTAGACAATTAAAGACAAGTGGAGTATAAGCAATTAAAGACACATGGGCAGAGATAGTTGCCCCAGTCTTCCCACAGCCAGTCTACGTCAGCCTGTAGCTGTTTGATTCCCAGCTCTGGGAGGGAGCTCAGCCAAAAGGATCGAGCCCAGCTTACATCACTGAACTGCAAGCTTGTACACTAATAAATGCTTATTGTTTTAAGCCATTGAGTTTTCAGGTGGTTTGTGATGCAGCATTAGAGTGTCAAAATAAAATTGGCGCACCATTTTAAGCAATAAATTATTTAGGCTTGATTTCAATTTATGGTTCCAATTACAATTCTTTGGAAAAATCCAAAGTAGCATACAGGAGTTATGGAAAACAGTTAAGTAGATGAGTGAACATACATAGTGAGAGATAGATGATTTCCAAGTTGATAATTTTGGTCTCTTGAATCACAATATATGACTAGCACATGATACATATAGTAGAAATTTTAATTTCTTAATTAAGAAATTATTTTTAAATTTTTAACTGTGGTCATCATAAATTCCACAGTTATATCAATTGATGCTAATAAACCCTGTATTTAAAAACAATCTAAATAAACAATAATGGAGCAAATGATGTGTACAAATTTTAAGAACAACTTTATTCATTGACTATTACATTTAAAAAATAACTTAGTTTTACTATATAAAAATATATATGAATTATAATATATGCATACTCTATATGTTCATATATAATAAATAAAATAAATAGCATAAATACATAAGAAAAACTTATCCCATCTCTAAAATCTAAATAATTTTAAAATTACAGAGCATAGCTCCATTTTATAATATCCAAATAATCACAAATGGTTTTCCATGTATTTTAAAATTAATAAGCCATGAATCTCTTTGTGTGTAATTAAATTTTTCTTGTTTCAATAGCATTCGAATGACCGATAGATTATCATGAGTGTAGAGAAGATATATTTTGTATATAGAGATGCATTATAGAGAGAAGATATATTATCAATGTTTATAGATGCGTTATTGTGTATATAGAAAAGAGGAAAGTCCAAAACACAGCCAAATTCATTCCATACTTAGATTAAGAAGTAAAACCAGGAATAGAACCAACAGAAAGAAAACTGAGAAGAAAGTCAGAGAAGTAAGAAGAAAACCAGAAAATTGTGATATCTTATAAATCAGAGAAGTCAATGTTCCAGAAAGAGAGGGCGTGATCAACTGTGTCACTGATGCTGAAAGTCATTAACCTTCATGGGAGACACACCCAGGTGTGGGGGGTACCCCCTCCTCCACTTTGGGAAACAGAATATAGAAACCATGTGAGGGGATGAGATTCTCTAGGAGAGTGAAACACTAAATACAGTGGAACAGATACAAACCTACCATAGATAGCTGCCTGTCTCCAGTATCTCATTCAATCATCTCCAATGCCTTGGCCTCCATTAAGTGGAATCTTTGAAGAATGGGCACTGAGTGGTTAGCAGTCACAAAGTGTATTCAAAATGTTGTGCAGTTACAGAAATCCAGGATGACTGGAGACATAGCAGGCTGCATAGACAATGTCAAAGAAGAAGGAAAAGAAGAACCCTACAAGTAAATATCAAAAAGCCCAATCTGTCTTCCGATTTAAAGATTCTATGTGTCCATTGCATAATGTATCATGTTACAGTAGTGGGAAGCAGAGGAGAGATTGTGTAAGATCTTGAAAATCTTCACTGAAGTTTTAGTTTTCAAATACAATTTTGAGATGAAATCTATCCTACCTCTGTAGTTTTTTTCTTGCACAGCAAAAGCTAACATAAAATTTGAATTCAGTGATGTAGCCATACCTTTTTCCCCTCATAGATACACAAATGTAAAGTTCTGATTCTAGTAACCCAGAATATGGTGGAAGTAGAATATACTGTGAAGGATAAATGTGGTAGAAAGGAAAGATGGACAAAAGAAGTGATTAAAGTGTGCTTTATGAAAAACAGAGTATTCTAGTACAGCTACCTAGAACACACATATCTATAGAATTATAAATCCTATGACAGAAACTTGGTTTCCTAAGTTTTGGATTTCAAATCTTTCCAATATGCCATTCAATTGTATAACTTTTCATGAAAACAGTGACCTCAGAAATCTCCTATATTTAAGGTCTTAAGTAATTTCAGCTTTTTTTCAAAGCAATGCAAAAAATAAAAATAAAAATAAAAGTAAAATAAAGAAAAAAGAAAAAGAGAAGAAAAGAAAAAAAGCAAAAAAATATTTTATAACTAAGTCACAGTTCTATTAAAGCATTTACTAAAATGTAGGTTTCAATTCATCAATTATTTCATGCTAATTCACATTGTTGTAATGCTGGGAGATTCTGGGAATACCAGCAGTGTTAGCAGATGTCAGAAGAAATCATTAAAGCTTCAAGTTGAGGCATATGTTTTCCTAGATCAAAGAGCAGGTCATTTGACCACTAGTGCAAATAGACGGTGTTGTAGGACATATTTTTCTGGGCAGTATCCAGTGTCCTGTCAGAATATCAGTATCCTTTATAGGCAAGGTTAATTTAGGTTGTTTTTTGCTTGTTTATTTTTTGTTTTTGTTTTTGTTTTGTTTTGTTTTTCTTTTGTATATTAGCTGCTATCTTCATTACATTTAGACTGAGGCAACTCAAGTCTTAGAGGTTTGATTTACTTGAGCAAATCAGGTGTCTAGTGTTTTATTTCATTTCAGGATTGTCTCCTCAGGGTTAGATATTTGAGTCATGAATCACCCTCACAAATTAAGGCAGGAAGGTTAAGAAGCAGCAGAAAAAGGAAAGGATAGAATAATGTGTTAAACCAAATTGTGGAAGGACAATTATATCCAAGTTATCAGGTTCATGGATGGAAAATCATTTATTTAGTACATAATTGCCTGTTCAAGAGATGATGAATCAAAGAATTCAAATATGTGGAAAACTACTGTTAACTTTTTACCAGAGCAAATGATGATGGAATTTAGGAAAAGAACACTTGTTTTCACTTATGCATATGCTCCTCAGTAATTCTTTCCTATAAAAATCCCCAACACTATTCCTCTTTATTTTCCTGCTTGCCCAGTATAATGATAACAGATATTCTCTAAGTTTTTCAATTCCCTTTCGCTCCCCTTTCTTGATTCCCTTTTATTTCTTTTTTTAAATGTTCATTTCAGAATTAGTAGATTACAATGTTTCAAATGACTATTTAAATTTGTGGACAAGAGTATGGAGTCTTGGGCCGGCCCGGTGGCGCACTGCTACAGTGCGCCACTTGGGAGAGCGGCGGCGCTCCCGCCGAGGGTTCGGATCCCACATACAGACCGGCTGCTCACTGGCTGAGCGAGGTGAGGGCGCAACACCGAGGGTTGCGATCCGTTGCCGGTCACGAAAAAAGACAAAAAGGAAAAAAAAAAGAGTATGGAGTCTTGAGCTAATGTCATTTTTTTGAACAGACAACTTGAATTATAATGGTATAAACTTGTCATATTTTAATAAACCCTATTGATTCAAGGCATTTGAAGTTTAAGTTGCCTGGGTTGTTGTCATGATATACAGAGATACTCAAAATTTCCCATGTGGCCATAAATCTTTTCTTGGATCGACTGGGGTCATAGACAGTCAAGAGCATCATGGGTTACTTAATTCCTCTTTCAAGATTATTAGAGATTCCTTTAGTCTACTCTCTTTAATGTAATTGTTTTGACAAAATCCTAAAGGAATAGAGCCATATCTAAAATTGAGTTGGACTCTAGGAGCAGGGTGTAATCTGAAATGTCTGTGGTACTCCAGAATGCTAGCTAAAATTGTACAGATTTTTACAGCTATGAATGATAGAAAATTTTATTTTTATGGAAATGCATGACTTGTTGCATTTTGCATATGGATATATAAAGGTTCTTTTATCTTGAAAATAATTTAAAGGGGGAAATAAAGAAAATATTTTAGAATCAAAATAATGTAGCCTATCTTTGAAAAGCTATAGAATCCTCTTACCAAAAAACAAACAAAAAAAAAGCATAAAGTTTGTTGATGTGAAGGGAAGCTCATTTGTTACTTTTATAAATATCCCAGTATTCTTAAATTAATATTATTCTTTTTACTTGTCTGAACAATGTATTAATTAAATACTTGCATCCTTCTACTCTTGCTGCTCACAAGGCAGGTTGCCTTGGGAAAGTTATCTGGTCCTTTTCTTCATTTCTGAAGTGGGTAAATTATTAATCTTTATATCTTGCATAAATGGAAAACTATACTAAATGGGAAACAATGCTAAAATTCTTGGCACAATTCATAGGCTAAATGCAGAATTACGAAGAGCTATTCTGTGCTATTCTGGTCAAAAAACTTACGGTGCATGTGTTATCAAACACATGAAAACAGTTTAGAAGGTTATGAATATATTTACTTCCATCTTTTTTCATATGGCCAACTTATTATCATGTTGTCAACATTTTAACCTATTTTATTTGTCTGTTTTTTGCTCTCCAGTTAGAGAAAGTGACATTTTAACCTCTTGTGGAAGAAGGTGTATAAGTCCAGTGGATATCTAGGGAAAAGATTTTTTTAGAAAGACGGAACAATTAGAGCTAAGATTGCAAATGGGAACATGCTGGATCTATTTCAGGAATATCGAGTAAGAAATTGTTGTTGCTGTAATAAGAGAGGAGGGTGTAACAGGAGATCAAAGAGGTTAGGGAGGACCAGATCATGTAGGACCTCATAAACCATTGCAAGAACATTTCTGTTTACTCTGATGATAAGATAGTAAGCCCCTAGTAGGTTTAGAGGAGGGGAGTGACATGGATCAGATTTACATTTTACAAGGTTCACACTGGCTGTTGTGTTGAAAATAGATGGTACAGGATATAAATAATGTCAGGAAGATCAGTTACAAGTTTATAGAGATAAGTCGGGTAAGAGGTAATCACGGCATGGAGGAGGGTAGTCATTGAGGATGAAGTTGTCATCAACTGAGGTACAGAAGATTCGGAGGAGAAGATCAGTAGATCATTGAAAATTGAAAGATCAATAGATCATAGCAGAAAATTGGTAGTAAAAGATCAGACTAATAATCAGACTATTAGTCATCTACGTTAAATGGCAATCGTATATATAAATTAGGAGTCTGAAAGAGAGGTACAGGCTGGAGATACACACTGATAAGTAAAAAAAGAAAAATATGTGTAAATTCAAAGCCACAAGTATACAAATAAGTTCATCAACTCAGTGACTGCAAGTAGAAAAGGGGAAAAAATCAATTGCTTAAACTTTTAATATTGCAACATTACCTGGTCATGGAGAAGAGAAACAAACAGAAAACATACTGAGAAGGTACAGAGGTTTCAATAGGAGAAGAAAAAGAGAGATTGCTGTATTGGAATCCAAAAGAAGAAAGGAGAAATGAACAATCAACTATGATAAAGTACTGGAATATATTCCTTATGAAAGCAGAAATTTGTACCTGATTTTACTCTCATTTTTAACTAATATTTTGGACAATGCCTGTATGCATAGCTATTTAATAAATATGTTTAATGAAGTGGCATTAATAGGTAAAATGAGATGAATATTGAGAATTCGCCATTGGGGTTTGTAACATGGGCACCTTCGGTGGACTGTTTGGGGAGACTGCCTGATCAGAGTGCATTAGAAAGAAGATGGTAGAAAAGAAATAAAAATAGTAACTATGGATAATGCTATTGAGTTTGCTCCAAAAGGAAGGAACCAGAGAGGGAGGCTTTATCACGAGAAGATTTTATTTAAGAAGAGATAACTAACCACGTGTCTATAAGCTGATGAGAATAATACAACAAAATGACAAAGCAAGAAATTGATGATTCAAGAGAGAGAAATGAATTTCTGAATTGATGTCCTTTAGTAGATGAGAAGGAATAAGATCTAATGCACAAGTGATGAATCTAATTCACATCTATAATTATGTCTATAGAAACAGTAGAGAAAGCAAAATTTTTGAGCTCAGGTTTAGCTGTGTAAATAGGTAGATATGATGATGTGAGGATATAGAATTTTCTCTTCATATTGTTCCAATTTTCTTGAAATGGGAAGCAAGGTCATCTTTTGACTGTGAGAGTTTGGAAGAATATGTTAGAGGTCAAAAAATTTTTTACAAAAAATGATAAATGTGCTAGACATCTAGAACAAGGATTAGAGAACTTATTTTGTAAAAGACCAGAGAGTAAATATGTTAGGCTTTGTAGGCCATACGGTCTGTGAAACTACTCTGCTCTGTCATTATGATGTAAAAATAACAATAGACAGTTAAATGAGGGAGACTGACTGTGTTCTAATAAAACTTTATTTACAAAAACAGTCAGCAGGCCAGATTTGGCCTATGGGTTATCGTTTGCTGACCCCTGATCAAGAAGATGAGAAATTAAATGGATAGATGTGATTGCATGACAGCCAATTTTATTTTATTTAGTTTTTAGTCTATTTATTTATTTATTTAATCATTTGGGGTACATGTGTTGTTTCAATATGTGGATATACTACACAATGATTCACTTAGTGTATATAGCGTAGTTTTGTACCCTTTAGTCACCACTTCTTTTCCTCCTTCCCCTCCCCTTTCCTAGCCTCTGGTAACCATTCTGCTCTACTTCTATGAGAACCCCCTTTTTTTTTAGATTCCATGTATGAGTGATATTATGCAGTATTCATCTTTTTGTGCCTGACCTACTTCACTTATCATATGGTTTCCAATTCTATTCATGTTGCTGCAAATGATATGATATGATTCTTTTTAAATAGCTGAATAGTATTCTATTGTGTGTATATATCACAGTTTTTTTTAATCTATTCGTCTGTTAATGGAAATTCAGGTTGATTCTGTCTTTTGGTTATTAACAACAACCAATAATGTTGTGATGAACATGGGAGTAAAGGTATCTTTTTGATATACTGACTTAATTTCCTTTGTAAATACCCAATTTTAGCTTCATTGGCAGCCACATAGAGTAAGGGAAACCAAGGTTGTAATTTTCCCAAGCAAATAGGTCGAAGTGTGAGAGGCCAAATGAATTGAGGGCCTATGCAAGAGATGATACAAAGATTGGCTAAGTAATTTAAAATAACTAAAAAGAAAAATGCAAACACAAAGAGTTGCCAGAAATAGTTGAAATGTGATTAAATCAATAAACTATAGTTTTCAGTGGACTCATGAGATTTTGAATGGCAAGTAATTGAGTGTGAGCTACAATGATTGCAGGTGGAACTTGGATTCTGGGATGCATGCTGCTGATATATTGGAGCAAGTGGAGTTAGTGTTAATAGCAAAGTCTAGGGAATGACAATTAGGCTGTGGTAAGGTGGAGGACAAGATCACTGAGGAGGAGAAGAAATCAGAGATGGAAGAGGTCAGATCCTAGGAGAGTAGTGTGGGGAAGAACAACAGTGAGTCAGGAGTGGAAATCTTCAAGGGGAGAGGGGGAATGATGGAGAGGTATGCGGCACGATGAGCTGATGAGTGTTATGGTATGGATGCCTGAGACCCAAAGTTTGAACTTTTAAGTAAGAAGGTGGAAGAATATTTTGGTAGTAGCAATGAGGATTAAGAACAACTACTTCATTTTAGTGTCAAGGCCTTTTATAGGTGCATGAGCAAGAATATCTACTACTGGGGATGGCTGCAGGGAAAGCTATGAAGGACAGCCACTCATTAGTTAAAACAGAAAGTTAAAGTAGAAATTCAATAAGAAGTTCAGAATATAGTGGATTTTGCTGATAACTGACCTGAGAAAACTGTGGAGTTTTTCAGGAGTCAAGGATAGATGGCGGATAAGGGAAAGTACAGATCCCTGATTTAGAGCAAGGAAATGACGGATGAATTAGAAGATTGAGGTTTTGAGATCGACTAACAAAAACAGGAATAAATAATATAATGAAATTAGAAATGGTGGTCTCCAAGCAGGTACAGGTGATGAGTGTTGAGGAAAGAAAAAAGAAAGAGTTGAAATGTTTTTCATGAATATTCAAAGATATGGGGTGACCACTTGCCTCTTTCTGGAAACAAGATTTAAAGATTGGTGGTCTCACTCTGAATACACATGGCTCTTTGAATTCCAGCTGCTCGAGGTATGGTGGGCAGTAGACAGATGCTTTTATTCTGAGTGTCCAAGCTATCTTTTGATTTATTCCTCCAGAAATACTGAGGCTTACTGGAGGATTTACTTTCCTAAGTGAGTACATCTCACCTGACCAGACATCATGGAAGTAGACAGAGGTGTAAACCACTCAATATTTTTACAGTTGAGCTCTCTGTTTTCTGATCATAGACCCTTCAGAGAAAGCACTTATATGGAATTTCTTGTTCCCTTTGAAGACCAACTCATCAGCTAGCTGTACTTTATTGAGATTCCATACACTCTAAGAAAAGTGCTTCTCTTCATTGAAACTTGTTCAGGATAATGTTGAACTATGACACAGTGAGATGCCAATGTATGTCTGGAAAAAAGAAAAAGAAAAAGAAAGCTATGAGTTCACCAGTTTTAAACAAGTGCTGGGGGCTTTTAAGAAAAATGAATCATGTCATATTATCCTGTTATATTTTCAAACTATTCTACGGCAGGTCTTGTAAAATCTAGTGTATTAAGAAGTTACTCATCAAAACTATTGTCAGAATAATGAGGAAATAAGGAAAATTTCAGATTCTTAATTTCAAGGCAAACATAGTAAATATGTTTTTTTAAGTGAACAATATAAATTTTACATTTAAATTATTCCATGCAGATATGACTGTCTACTATCAAAAAGTAAGGTTCAAACAATAATTAGAAAGTTCTTTTCTTCTTTCTACTACTATAGCACCATGGACAGTGACTCACTGACATCAATAGTTAAGCCCAGTCTGTTGGTTAATCTGGAAAATTCATAAATACCCCAAGTTTCATAAAGAACTGTCAGCTACGTAACAAGGCTTTTGAAGTGGTAATTAAAATTGGATATGTGACTTAGTTTCTAGGCTTCTAGGGAAAGCATAGCATAATGGAAAGAAAATTGGACTAGGAATAAAGACAAATTTTAAATATAGCTCTAAATAAAGCTCTTCTAAGTATAGATAGCAACCTTTGGTAAGCCAATTAACATTTCTGTAGTTAAATGTATTATTTTTAAAATGGTTAGTTGGAGAGAAAATGTAGGTAAAGTTATCCTCTCCTGCTCTAAATTTAAATAATATTCCCAAAATTTGTCTTAAAAATTTAGATGGGCATAATCCTAATTTCTATAACTGTAGCATTGATAGGCTTTCAATCCTCTCCAATGAATCTCAGATAGAATGTCTTACCTAAATAAGTGCTTCAATGCATTGACTAAAACCAACTATCAGGCAAGTAAGAGAAGAGCCAAACAAAAATAATGTCGCAATATCAAAATTTCATGTTGCATACAAAAAAAAATCAGAGGCAAAATGATTGGTTAATTTAGTATATAATTTATATTATAATGACTCATGTATTAGTTTTGATTTTTGTCTGCCTACTTGTATTTTGATTAACTCTCTTATGCTGGCTCTACTCATATTCCCAAAATGACTGCCAAAATTTCAGGTGTAACAAAAGAATCAAAGAATCCAACAAAGAGAAGACTTTTATTTTTCCTCTACTTTTAATTGTTATTACTGTAAATAATAGTTTTTTTCAGAATACTACTCCTCCCCCTCATGCATTTTTCCTCATGTCTCTTGGACCAGAATTCCATCACATATCCATACATTTACTGGTCATTGGTGTGATATTGAATTACCATCATAGGCTTTGCTGAGCAAAATTATGTCACTGATGTGTGAATTTTGAAATACGTGACCATTTATTTTATATATATGGTTCTCCAATGCCTAAGCAGTATTGTAGTTCTAGCAATAAGAAAAATGAGAAATGGCTGTCAGGTCTACCTCACCTAACTTAAGATAAAATGTAAGTTCTACTCCATTCTGTGTTCTCTCTATGCAAGTAGGCCTTGCCAGACATATCCAATTGCTTTGCAATGAAGTAGCACTTAGGGAATTGACCTTGTTTTAATAGGAAGACTCTTCTTTATCTCCATTCATGGCTTTTCTAACTCTTTGGAAATTTATTAGACAAGTGATGAGCATATTTATATGATTCTAAATTTAGCACGAATTAACTTATTAGTGCAGTGCTTATAAGTCTAGTTCAACTGATAGGTTGTTGACAACGAGTATCCCCACCACACTATTTTATACATTAAAACTGAGTTGCCTGCACAATGCTGATGATGGAAACAGAAAATACAAAACAAAACTCCAAAGCAAAGTATTGAATTTTACCTCCAGAAATAATTTTTTTACTCGTTACTACTTTTAGAGGTTCTACATAGTCACGTATATTTTTCTTTATTATATTAGCAATATATTCCATAAATTTTATATATATAACATTATATTTAATGTTTTTATTTCTTAAGTACATCAGATTGTCTCAAAGCCTTCTAATAAACCCCAACATTTACAATCACTATCATTTCCAATTAGATGCTAAGTTATATCCAAACCATTTACTAAATTATTTTTTAACAGGTATAATGTAATATTATCTTGCCTAAAATCAAATTCTCTCTCTGAAATTCAATATTATCATTTCCCTCCAACCCTAATATCCCTAATACCTGCAGTTTGATTTTACTTAATGCTAATAACCCTACATTCTGTGATATAAAATTGATTTGCAATTTACTTAAAATATTAATGTAATCACAAACTTAAATCACAAATAATCAAAGCGGAGTATGCCTTGGTTTTCTTTGCCAGAGAGAGCCATTAGCACCTGAGTGGTATAAAAATTTTTAAGTGACACAAGAAATGTGAAATCACTCTCCAAAGTCTTGAGTCAATGAGAAGTTATTATGCTACTTATCCTTACTTTACCAATGACCCAGTGTGTAGACAGGTCAACAGTTTTGCCGCATCAAAACTGGGGACCAAGAAGGAGGTCATTGTGGCTCTAATAACCAACTCTATTCTTACATTGCTTAGTCTCAAAAATATGACTAATGCGGCAAATGCAGGGTTGTTACCTGATTATTTTCCCCTCTGGGTATGACATAATTCTGTCTGTCTCTTCACAAATATATTCCATGTGTGATGTTGATCCAGTGCTCTGTAAAACACACCAGGAAGGCATTATAGTCTCTTTGCTCAAGAGGAGAAAATCATCAGATTTATGCAAGCATTGAAAACGGAAATTTATATTTTTAAATGCCACATGCCATTTTAGAGAGGGCTCTGTTTTTTCCACGTGCAGCATCCTAATTGCCCTGTGAGAGAGACAAGGAATAGAAAAAGTAGTCATTAGTTGACCCTTCAAACAGCAACAGTTCTTGGATCTGAAATTGGATCAGTCAAATATCGATTTTCTAATAATAACATTTTGGGTTTATTTAGTTGAACATAAACGATATAAAAGGCTGTATTTAGTCCCACATGCACTGAGCTGAGTTTCATTCTTAGTGTTAAAGTCTAACTTCAATGAGTAATGGCTTTGAAAATGCTACTTATAATCTCTCCACTACAGAATACATTTAATATATTACAATTTGGAAGGTGGTAGAAAAGACAAAGACAGAGGTAATGAAAAAAAATGTTGAAGGCCCTATAGATTGTAGGCATGCATTCCCTTTTCATTTATACAACTTAATGTAGAGTCATTGAATTTTTGAGAAATTCAACTGCATTATAAAAGGCAAACTAGCCATAGAGAGCAGCATCATTAGTAGAACTTAGGGCTTGAAAATAAACAATATGCAGGGAATGTGATCAATTTAATCATTTCTCAGAATTTCAAAGACAGGTTGTCTTGCTTTGTGGAATTTGCACTTATGGAAGAACTGCCCATAAAATATTTCAACATATAAACAATGATTTGTCAAAATCCTAGAAATCAGTTTCTAATAAAATGATGCCGTAAAATAACACGTTATAATGAAGAAAGCCTTTATTAGTGCGTAATTAAGTAGAAACAAGTTATTTTCAGGAAAATATTTACAGAAAAATGTAAATATGAATGTAAAGCAATTTTGATATTTAAACAATTGATTAAAAGACTACAGGTTTACAACCATACTATTGCAGGCAAGAAACAATATTTTAGGGCCGGCCCGGTGGCGCAAGCTACAGTGCGCCGCTTGGGAGCGTGGTGGCGCTCCCGCCGAGGGTTCGGATCCCACATACAGACAGGTTCCCGCTCACTGGCTGGGCGAGGGGCGGGCGCAGCACCGAGGGTTGCGATCCCGTTGCCGGTCCTGGTCCGGTACGGGCGCGACACTGAGGGTTGCGGTCCGTTGCCAGACACGAAAAAAAAGACAAAAAAAAAAAAGAAACAATATTTTAGAGTTAACATTTCTGTCATTTACTATTCATACATTATTTTCTGCCAAACTAATTTGAAGCATTTCTAGAATTAACAAAGCTAAAACATTTATAATGATTTCTAACATACTGAATAAAATAGCAGAATGAAAAGACAATTCAGGTTCAAACAAATTTATCAAAATTTTAGAGTTGTTGTCTTTCTAAGTAGATTTGTTGATACATGCTGGTTATCTTAAAAAACAATGGAATTCAAAATGGAGCAATGAATGAACAAATGGACAAATGATTCCTGTGAACAATGAAATTATGTCATAGGTGGGATGAATTTGTGAACTATTTTTTCTGAACATTTTGCATAGATATCACTCAGGATTTATAAATCAAATGTTCTGATTTTTAAGTGTACTTCTCCTGTAGGACTAGTTTTAAGTTAATTTTGCTATTGATTTTTAAAATGTTTTGTATTCCTTTTGTAAAACTCAGAAGTTACAAATAAATATAAGGAAGAAAACATGAACCACCCATAACTGGTGTATGAAAACCTGCCTTTTCTCTTCTTATCCTGGTAGATAGAAACTAGCAAATGAACTTAAAAATATAATATTGTTTAACATCGCTATTTTGGTTTAGGCATGAAACTGGTCTAGCAAACCATGTATATTTTCAGTATTTTCTGGGGTACAGGTTGAAGGGTTTTAAAAGCACATTAACTACTTCATACATTCAACCTCTTCATCTATTAAATTCTAATCTGAGGTTTCTCTCACTGAAGAAAAACTGGAAAACATGTAAGTTCCAGAAGACCTGGCTTCTTGATGTTTTGGTTTTCTATATTAAAATGGATAAATAGATACGAATTTGTTATGATATTTTTAACTGACATTGTCATTTCGACTGGGACAGAAACAATAAATTAGAATCAATAGGGGAACCTTTAAAAATAACTGAAAATTAAAGAATTGTTAGCCTTCTAACATAAAATGAGATTTATTTACTCTCATATATATTATACTCAAATTATATCTCAAATCTATTATAATATCTCAGATACATTATACTAACAAAGCATAAGGGAAAAAAAACTTTTGTACAATTGCTTTTTCTCCAAATCTATAAAGTTTTCATAAATTATTGTTTATCTCTTACTGTGGTAAGATGGAGCTACGACATTTATGTAAATCTATGTGTTTTTACATTTACGGCAAAGCCACAGTTTAGTTATCACTTTACTCTTTTATTAAAATGGAAGAAAACACTGAAACATTAGCAATCTTGGGGCTGGCCCGTGGCTCACTCGGGAGCATTTGGGGCTGATAACACCAAGACCACAGGTTCGGATCCCGTATAGGGATGGCCGGTTAGCTCACTGGTGAGCGTGGTGCTGACACCACCAAGTCAAGGGTTAAGATCCCCTTACTGGTCATCTTTAAAAAAATATATAATAATGTTAATAATAATAAATAAAATAAACACTAGCAATCATAACTGCTATTTATTGAGAATACTCTATGCCAGGCTATATGAGGCACTTTACCTGGCAGTTGAATTTACAACACAAAGATATAGATAATATAAGAGGAAACTAGAGCTCAGAAAAGCAAAGTGATGTAAGTCATTTGGTCAATAACAGAACCAGGATTGATTCCAAGTCTATTTGAATCAATTTTGAACTCTCAATAGTAATTATGTATTACCTCGCCAGCTAATATCCTTGCCCTTTTCATATCAAGCAGTGAGACTGACTATAAAAGAAAATAACATAAACAGTATTTTATTTATAAAATGAAATAAATATGTTTAAAAGGCTTGGTTTAAATGTCATTAAAAATATTTTGTTTGGCATAACTGACACCACATGTCCCAAATATTTACACAGATTTTACAGGAAGAAACCAACTATTTAGAGCTAATATTTTCTGTCATTTATTATTTCTTCCAAACTGATTTGAAGCATTTACAGAATTGACAAAGCTAAAATATTTATAATAGCTTGTAACATCTTAAATAAAATGTGAGAGTAAAGACTGGTTGACGATGAAATTTTCTACCTCAAAAACTAACAAAATTAACAAAAGATATGTAAATCCAGAAAATAAATGCCTGTGGCAACACCCACACCTTCAAAAGGAAAAAAAAGTCTTATGCTACAATTTTAATGTGTATATACATATATTTAAGAAAAGATAAAAGATTCCAATAACCTGCACAATTAGAAGAAGATCATTGTAGTTTCTATTTCAGTCTACACACAAAAATCTGAAATAATCTTTTAGTTCCTTCTAATTTGAAGTAGGGATATAGTTCCTTTAAAAATTGACACAGAAAAACTCTTCATGCCTCACCATGAAAGGAAAAACCACAAGAGGTTAGCATATTTGTCTTTTTGATGGGAAAAAATTATATGGGAAAGGCAGAATGATCCTTTTTACCTAGAGCTAGTTATTCTTAGAAAACTGATAATGGAATTTTGCAGACGGGAAAACAAAGATATGATTATTTGAGTGTTGTGGGAAAGACAGACAAAGGAAAGTCGAGGAAAATGCTACTGAGTGTTCTGACAAATCAATAAAAATTATGGCTAAAGTTCATATTTTTAAAAAAAATTTCTTTCTTTAAATGGTTATAAGAAGAGTAGAAATGACAGTTCTGAAGATGTGGATGAAGTAAGGAATGAGGACACGAAGGTTGTTGTGCTTTCCAGGAACTAAAGGATCCCAATGCAACTGGGGAAGAAATTCAAATTTCAAGACTCTCTCTCTCTTCCTCTTTCCCGTGTCATGCCTTCTACCATGTTATGACACAGCAAGAAAACACTAATTAGATGCATCTCCTTGATCCTTGACTTCCCAGTCTTCATAACTGCAAATCAAACATTTCTGTCCATTATTTAAAAAAAGAAAAAGAAAAGACTATTCTACAAAAAGTATAGAACGTATTCCAACCAAGTGGTGAAGATCCTCTATCAGAACTACTGTCAAAATTGCTAGTTTCCATACGAGACATAGATACATAGAATACATAATGCTAATTTGGCACTTTCAACCCTAACCCAGTCCCACCTCCCTTCCCCCAACACCTACACACACACAGGCACTCACTCAGGCTCTTAGAAAACAAAAAAGAAGATACAATTCATATGTCTCAGATCTAAGTTGTGGAGACAAACAAGATTTATATAGTGTAGTGACAGAATTAAAAAGACTTAAACCATTACTATATCAGATAAAACAACAATATTAATAACGTTGCTCAAGTTAGAAACAAGTTAAATGAAAAAAAGGCAGTATGTAATATATCTGCAATACTCCAAGAAGAAAAATGAAAGATGTACAAATCATAAAAAGGTGAAATATACAATTCTAAGGTAAAGTAAAGCCCAAGACACAGAAAAATAACCGCACTAGTGCTTTGGTTGTTTCTACAGAAAAAAATTGAAGAGTGAATATTTTTAACGAAATGAGATACTAAACGTGAGATGATGAAAGTACAAAGTTACAAAAATAGGAAGATTGCAGAATTAGAAGAACAAAATTATGAACCAAGCAATGCTATTACTAAGTAATGAGTTTGAAATAAGGAAGAGAATAAAAGTGGCTGTAATAAATTAATTGCATAGAGAAAGGACTTAAAATAATTATTGTGAATACCAAACACTAACTGGAAAGAATATAATAACTAAGTAGAAAAAATATCCAACATCAGGATAATTTGTGTCTCTTAAGTGGATCTCACAATGCATGGAATAAAATGTATATATAATGTATAAATAAAATATATAATATATAAATAAAAAACATAATATATAAATAAAATATATATAATATGTATTATATATTAATTATATATATAATACATGGAATAAAATATCTGTAATATATATTAATATATATATAAAAATATTATAAATATTATTATATAAGATATATAATAATGCTACATATTTTATTTATATATATCCTTTAATATGTCCTTTATATATAAAATATATATAATATATATTATATATGTTCTTTGCATATAAAATATATATAATATATATTATATATCCTTTAATATATTGCATATTATATATTTTATATATAAAGGATATATATACTTTAATATATAATATAGATAATATCTGTATTATATATTTATATATAAAGGATATATGCATTTTATTATATATGTCATTTAATATTTCCTTTTATACATATTATTATATAATATAGATATATTATATTATTATAAATATGTTTATTATGTATTAATAAAAATATGTAATATATATAAAGCACATGGAATAAAATATATGTATAATATATATATTATATATAATACATATAATCTATAAAAGGAAATAATATATATATTTATATATATATTAAAGGACATAACAGAATAATATTTTATTCCAATGAAGGAAGAACTAAATCTTTATATTGAAACGGAATATTGTGTTACTGAAAAACCTAATTGAATTATCCCACAAACAGTTCACACTGAGACATGTCCTGGTTAAAATACTACATTTTCAAGATAAAGAAATAATATTTTAGAATATCATGCACAAAAGTAAGAAGGAGAGAGTTGTGAGGGTAGGAGAGAAAATCAGACTAACCCCAGAATTTTGTGATATCTAATATCACAAAACAGTAAAATGGAGATTAAAATATTTAAGGGGAAAAATAATGTAATCCAAAAATTTTAGGGGAAAAATAATGTGATCCCAAATTCTTATTATTATGGTGTAAAGTTAACAGGCAAATATCGCTAATCTGTAAATAAGTCACGATAAATAGAACCCATGGTCCTTAAATGAAAGAGAAAATGTGATGAAATTTAATCAACCTAGGAATAAAACTTTAAAAGCCAGAACATGACTTATCATGTTCAATTTCTTTCCATCTACCACAGTGAGCAAGAGGAATGTACCAAATCAGACACAAAACTTTATCTATAAAGGGCCATATTACAAATATTTGAGATTTTCATGCTTTAGGGTCTCCATTGCAACCATTTTACTGGGCTGTTTTAGTTCAAAAGTAGCCATAAATAACATGTAAACAGATGGGCATGGTTGTATCACAATAAAACACTAGTCACAAAAAGAGACAAAAGGCTGGATTTGGCCTGTGGCCTATAATTTGTCAAACCATAGACTAGATGGCAACTATTCTATTTGCCTGAGTTCTGTAGTGCGAAGAGCTGGAGTAGAACTCTCAGTTACCCGTGGAAGGAATGCTGGTTGAATCTGCAGTAGCGATTATATTCTGTGAATATCTCTACAATGTTATGTTAATCTTTTCTGTAATTTCCAGCTATAAACTGCAAAATATTAAAATTTGTAGCCCTACAATCTAAGGCATGTCTTGTGATGGTTACATTATAATGTGGTGTGTTGAAGAAAATTTGAAATCATTGAAAATTTTTATATGTTCTGTCATTAATTTCCTACTACATTGGAATATATGTTCTGTGGTGAATACAGTAGTTGTTCTTTTTTACTAATTAGTTAAGGATATAAGCATTGTAGTATATTTAATGTTTGTAAATGGAATGTGTATATACATATAAACTTTGTATTGGGGCAGGCGAATGCATGTATGTGTAAAGAATACTTTTCTTGAAATCTTAGGCTGGTCTAAACATCTGTAATCTGTGTTTTTGTATATGATTCCGGTGACTCTTCATCCCAGTATTTATGTTAAAAAAAATTACACTAAAAATATCTTTTTAAGTGACAGTTTTTCTCCACTGATTAGGAACCCCTTGAGAATCAGGGAGTGTCACTTTCATAGCACACTTTAGTTTTTGATACAGTTCCCCAGTCAGAAAATGTGTGTGTTGCTGAACTGGTCTGATTCCCCTTGAGGGGTGTTGATATATTGCCTACTTTATTCTATATTATCCAGTTTTCTGCTCAAATGCAAAATTATATATTATCTAAATACATATTTCAGCTTTGCTTTTTTACTTATACTTGCAGAACATGGAAGTGATGAATCAATGCTATTATTGAGAAAAGCTGTAATCTAGATAGAATAGTTGAAAATAAATTCCCTCCTTAGTTGCCTAATTCTTCATTTAGTTTCATTATTTAGACACAGCTAAATTACTTGTAAATGAGATGGACAGTGATGACAATAACAAGGACATGTGTTTTAGCTTGTTCAGAGGAAATTACCGACAATTAGAATTGGATGTAATGTAAAGAACATTAGAGGAGAAATGACTATTTAATTAGTTAATTAATGATTTTTTTTAATCAAGCAAAAGATGCTCAAAATTGATGGAGATTTCTAATTCCGATACTCCCACTGGGAACTCTCATCAAACATATATTTAATATGTGTTCGACCTATGCTTGACTGCAGCAGTGAAAGATATGTGAATCTGAGAGACCTCCCTAAACAAATCAATGAACTGGAAGCCTCAAACCAATTTGTATAGACTTTGTTCCAGTAACACATTTCACTGGATGTGCTTTTAAGTATCTCATTAGCTTTCCATTTAGGATAAGACATTCTCTTTTTCCCCCAAGGGGATTTACCTTGTGTGCTCTATGGTGACAAAATGTCATTATTAAGCTTGCAGGGATGCACGGTTCTTTATTTACACTGCCAAAAGGAGCAACTCCTTCTAATGTGAGAAACCTTTCAAGTATAACTTTAACATTATTGTTTTTCATGTGGAAGATTTTAATCCCAATTATCAGTCTTTCTACATTTTAACATACTAGGAAGATCACCTAAGAAAGCATCAAATTTTTACTTTTATAAATTAATCATCATAAATTTTAACAGCAAAAAATATTATAATTTATAAATTTGTTTTGCTATAGGGAAAATTGTATACACTCTAGGTATATTTCCAGGGGTTTTACTCAGTGTTTGTTTGTTTGTTTTTTAACATGAAAAGTGATATCCATGAAAGAAGCAATATGATGGTACTTCAAAAAGTTCGTGGAAAAATAGAATTAAAAGAAAATACAGATGTTTCCATGAACATTTTGAAGATCCCTTGTAGAACTGTAATTATCAGACCAGCTGGTCTCACATAAACAGCTAGTACAGATATAAAAATTAGAAATGGCACAATTATTACAGTGTGTCAGTGCAAGAGCAGGGATGAGTATTTAAATCAGATGAGATGGGACAGGGGCCTTTTTTTCCCTCAGGTGAAATTGTGGAGGAGTAGACATTATTGTCATTGTACTGTGAAAAGTTTTTTTCAGAGTATGTGTTCTTTGAAGACATATATGTCTTTGTGATTCTGACAACATTTTGGTCTTAACTCTGCAGGTACCCATAAGCCAATATTGAGTTGAATTTTTTCAGATTATTTTTAAATATATGAAATTCCCAGTAGAATAAGAAAAAAAATCATGAAGCATTTGATAAATAGAAAGAATAAGAGGAGCCCCCAAATTTATTAAGTCAATATGATAATAGTCAATTCCTGGTCCAGCTGTGTACTTTTTTTTTTTTTTTTTTGGGTCTTTTTCATGACCGGTAAGGGAATCGCAACCCTTGGCTTGGTGTGATCCGCACCACGCTCAGCCAGTGAGTGCACCGGCCATCCGTATATAGAATCCGAACCCGCGGCAGGAGCGTCACTGCGCTCCCAGCACCGCACTCTCCCGAGTGTGCCACAGGGCCGGCCCCAGCTGTATACTTCTGCAGAATACTTTCCTTCACTCTACTGTCTTTAGCAAGTTTTCTGGTTTGGTTATCTTTCTGTGAAGATAAAGCCAAATATATTTTCATTGCAGGTCTCACTAGGCTGTTCCTCTCCCAACAAGAAATAATGTTCCAGCAATCTAGTACCCCCAACGACATTCTCAAGTCTCAATGAATGGGACTATCAGTATCCCAATTACATAAGTTAGAATGTCGGGAGAAATCCTAGATCCTTCTCTAATTCAACTCATCCCCTACCATCCAATTGACCATTTTGACTCCTAAATATTTTCTGAGATCTAAAATAATAAAATGACCCTAAAGCAGGGGCTCTAGATAGCCTGGTTAAAAATCCATCTCCAAGGTTTACTATCTCTATGATCTTGAAGAAGTTATTCATAATTTCTAAGGATTAGCTTCCTCTTATTTCAAATGAAGATAAAGATAGTTCTAACCATGTAGAGCAGTCATAAGGATTATTTGATATAATTTATGTAATAAACATTCCAGAGTATGTATTAAATAGTAAGTGCTCAAAGATGTTACCTGTAATCGTCATCATCCTCATCAGCACCATCACCATAATCATGTCATCATTTTGAATCTATTCCTATATCTCTATTCACATTTCTTCTAAATTAATTCTGATCCTCAGTTCATGACCCTTGGCTGATATGATACATTCCTAACTGGTCTTCCTGCTTCCAAACTTATCATTCTTTGAGTGTAGTCAAGAACTGATCATGTCTCTCTTCTGCTTACAACACATGTATAGCAAAACCCATCTCTTTAGTGGAATATACAAGATTTCACAATTTGATTATTATTTGTCTCACCTGATTCATGTCATAGAATCTATCTTTTAAGAAACTGTGCTTCAGGTGTTCTAGAAGTGCAACTGCTTGGCATAATTGCTTTATATTGCAGGATACAATGCACAAAATTGCTTGACACAATTGCTTGAATTGTTCAACATAAAATTTCATCTGGTCACAACCCCATCTTTACCTGGAGAGCACCTACTGTCCTTTCCCCTGGGAAGCCCTCTATGAAGCTCTAGTCTAAATAGATGTGTGCCTCTCTGCTTCCAAAGGACCGCATTCATACCTCTATGCCTCCCTCATATGCTTCATTGTCTTATAGTTACTTGTCCATCTCCCTAAATAGACGTTATGCTTCATAAGAGCAGAGACTACACATTATATATACATCTGTATCTCCAGTGCCTGCACAGGATCTTATTGTCTCCAACAAACTACCTTGAATTATTACAAAAACCTATACATATGACTTTCTAAGTGACTCGAACATCCTATCCCAATTCCTTCTGACTGGCACCAAATAATATGAATAAACTTTCATTTTACCCATTCTCCATTTTCTCTTTCATCTACTGCCCCTTTACATAGCTTTTGAATTGGAATTAATCTTCTAAAGTCATGGGGGAAACTCATTTACTCTCTCAAACTCACACTCAACTATAAATGTTTCTCCATTGGTTTTCTAACATTTGCTTCAATGTACATTTCCTTTTGAATTTCCATTGTACATGTGCACACACAGATACACACACACACATGCTATCTTCCAGTCAGTCTTATTCCTCCATTTTATAAACATATCCATTTCTTTTTTTAAAAACTTTATGCCATTCTTTACTCAGTTTCTTTAACTTACAGTGTTCTCTTCCCAGCAACTTGACTAATCAAAATATGACCAATCAGATGCCCAACTCATATTATCTGTTAAACAGACAAACAAACAACAACCCTTTTCTAATTCCTATACTTATGCCAACTATGTAGTGTACATTTCCTTAGTAATCTTATAAGACTTTTGTTACTCTCTTAAGACACCTAATTAACTTTCAGTTTAAATGAGTTATTTAATCTAGCTCCACCTTAAGAAGGACACCAAAAATGTAATTGTGCTTTAGACCATATAAAGTAGTAAAGCTCTGTATGGTTTTTAATTATGAATTTGATTGAAAGCCATGGATAAGCAACTTTGCTTATTCTGGAAAAGCTGATATAAATACTTCATGTAATAAGATTCTACTCAGAATCATATAATATTTTCTTTTTTTTCTTCTTGACGTTTTGAATAGAGTTGACTATTCTTTTTCTCATAATGCTATAATTCTGTTTTTTCTTTGTTAGTGATAATTTTTCACCAACTTTCAGTATCAGGATGTAATTATTTTTCAGTCAAGATATCATTTACTACTCATAAATCGTGACTAAACTTTGCATCTATCTTCCAACTAGACTGTTGATTTTATTTAAAAGTAAACATTAAAATAGTTGATAGATCTCTAATCAAAACAAAGGTTTGTGCTTCACTTGAATGAATACAACTTGATGTTAAGTATCTAACATATGAAACAATAGTATCACACATTAGCATGTGTTAAAAGAGTCCTGGACTGGGAACTCAGAAACTGAGACTATATGTAAATATGGACTCACCAAGATGGAAATGTTCTTGACGCTAGATTGCTGTAAACAGGACCCTAAAACATTACTTGCATCAATTTAAACGTATTGGACATATAAGTAGAAAATTACCTCTTGGTAATTCCTCCATTATTTTAAGTCTAATATGCCATGAATATCTCTTGATTGTTGACATGAATTTAAATAATGCAGTTGGAGAATATTTTGGGGAGAAAGATAATTTTCTTCTAAAACATGTGCTAAAAATCAATGTTCTCTATGCATTAAAAAAAATATGTATTCAGAGACGATTTTACTAAAATGATTATTCTGCTTTTTCAAAAGATAACCTATATTTTTCCAAGAAGGATTTAAAATTTTATTTTTAATTGACATAAAATTGTCATTGAAACTTGATCTCCATTGTAATGGTGTTAAGAGGGTAGAACATCCAATTGTATTTGAAAGGTGGGGCCTTTAAGAGGTGATTAGATTGTGAGGACTGTGCCTTTATGAATGGATTGATTCATTCACGGAGCAATGGGCATGGTTCTGATGGCTTAAAAAGGAGAACAAGTGAGAAGTTTAGCTCTATTGCTCAGCCCTTTCTCACCATGTGACACTCTAAGTTGCTGTAGAGATTCACCACTATATATCAAAATCAACTCAAAATGGATTTTAGGCTTAAATATAAGATCTGAAACTATAAACTCCTTAGCAGAAAACATAGGAGAAATGCCTTAAGATGTAGGACTGGAACAAAGACTTTATGAATAAAACCTCAAGAGCACAGGCAACAAAAGAAAAAATAAACAAATGGGACTATACCAAAATGAAAAGCTTCTGCACAGCAAAGGAAACAATAAACAGAGTGAAAAGACAACCTATAGAATGGGAGAAAATATTTGCAAACTGTGCATTTAACAAGGGATTGATATCCAGAATATACAAGGAACTCAAACAACTTAATAACTAAAAATAATCTGATTTTAAAATGAGCAAAGGAGGTGAATAGACATTTCTCAAAAGAAGACATACATATTGTCGTGTCAGCCGCCGGCCTACCCGAACAGCCTTTGCCTCGCTATCAGTCTCTCCCTTGGTGTTCCTTCTGGTGGGCGAGCGAATTGCCCGGATTCCTCTTTCCCTCCAGTCCCAGTTGGGAGGAGATGGGGGAAGAGAGCCGTGAAGAGAGGTGAGCACAGCCGCCAGCCCCAACCAGCCTGTTAAAGGACACTCAGATGCGGCGGGGGTTCTGTCGAGCAGTTCCATTTATTATCACACAAGCACTTGCTTTTAAAGGCAAATGGGGAGGGGAGGTTTTTCCATCCTCCAATCAGCTTAGAGCTTCCGAGAGCATGCATCCTGTCTCAATGCCTAGCTATTGCAATCACGCAGTGTTCACGAGTGTAGAAGTGTGTATTTGGGCAATAAGGGCTAAGGCAAGGTTCTCACAGACACTCCCACCCTACTTCCTCCTGGCACCATCTTAGGCTGCCACGTCAATACGCCCTTGTAGGCCCATAATGGCACTGCTTGTAATGTCACTTAAGGTGGCATTAGTTTTTAAGGCCTGAAAACATATGGCCAGCAGCTATCTAAAAAGTGCTCAGCATCACTAATCATCAGAGAAATGCAAATCAAAACTACTCTGAGATATCGTCTTACCCCAGTTAGACTGGCTATTACCAAAAAGACAGGAAATAACAAATGTTGATGAGGATGGAGAGAAAGGAGCCACTTACACACTGTTGGTGGGACTGTAAATTAGTACAGCCATATGGAAAACAGTATGGAGCTTTCTCAAACAACTATAGATAGATCTATCATACGATCCAGGAATCCCACTACTGGCTATGTACCCAAAGGAACAGAAATCATCATGTAGAAGGGAAACCTGTACTTCCATGTTTATCACAGCTCTATGCACAATAACCAAGATAAGGAACCCACGTAAATGTCCATCAACAGATGACTGGATAAAGAAAGTGTGGTATATACACACAATGGAATACTACTCAAACATACAAAAGAATGAAATTCTGCCATTCACAGTAACAAATGAGCTTGGAGAAAATTATGTTAAGTGAAATACTGTGTGTTCTCACTCGTAAATGGGAGAAGAAAGAAAGGAAGAAAGGAAGAAAGAAAGAAAAAAGAAAGAGAAATTTCAGGAGAGAGCAGAACAGTAGTTCCTAGATGTGGGAAAAAGGAAGGGGGAATAGTGAGAAGTTGGTTAATGGACACATAAGAGCTAGGCAGGAAAAATAAGTTCCATAAGTGTACAATCGAGCTAGGCAGCCATAATTATCAATAATTTACTGAATGTTATCAAATGGGTAGAAGAGAGGATGTCCTCATCACAAAAAATGATTTGTTTTGTAATGATGAATCTGAATTACCTTGCTTTGATCATTACACATTGTATACATGTATTTATATTCATCTAGCTCACTATGTGTATAATCAATACATTCCCATTAAAAAATGAAAATAAATAAATAAATATATTTATAATAAATAAATAGATAATATATAATAAATAGATAAATAAATACATTTGTTAGTCATTAGAAGCAATTAGGGATTTCTGTATTCACTTAGAATGAAGAAAGAGCAAAAACTGAAAAACCACCAGATAAACTACAAAAATAGTTGCTTTTCTTAAATCTATTGGGGGGAAGTTGCAAGGCAAACATATGGCCTGAATTATAAAGGGAGACAGGTCCCTCAAAAGGGAGATAGGACATACATACTGGCTCACCTACAGCAGAGAATAAGTTTTCTATATGAACAGTTAGGAAGAAATTAACTAAAATTTTAGCAGATTATTACAGGGCAATCGTACACTATGTAATGATAAATACAAACTAAAAATAAAAACTTAATTCTCCACTTTGTAAATAAGGGAAGAGAATTCTTCCCCTTCCTTTTTCTTTGAACATTTACCTTAGATAGGTCTTTTGTTAGACTGATGACCCAGAATGTCTTTCTCAAGGACTTGGGAGACATCCTTTTTAAATGCAAACACCAAGGAAAATAGTGCCCCTATCTCTCAGTATCAGTAGGAGCCTAACTTAGGTGTGTGCCTTGCTCCAGGTTGCAAAACTTGCAAAACTCCACCCTGTCATAAAGATATGAGAAGTTTGTTGCTCCTTTGGATGAAGGAATGAGCTAACACAGATGGTCATCCCAATTACCAGGTAAAGTTGAGATGAACAATGTGAGACAAAAGGTGCTGTTGAGTCCTCCTCCTTAAAGACTAGTTGTTGTTTATCTTGAAAACATGTGTGTAGTGGGTTGTATCTGCTTGTCTGTGTAGTGAAGCAAGATTCCTTTCTGTCTTTACAGTCTCTGAAGGGTAATTCTGGGTGTCAACTTGATTAGATTAAGGAATGCCAAGAAACCTGGTAAAGCTATCTTTTTAGGTGTGTCCATGAGAGTGTCTCCAGCTGAGATGAGTATGAGAGTCTGAGTGGACTGGGTGAGAAAGATTCACTCTCATCATGGGCAGGAACCACCCAATCCACTGGGGGCCCAGGCAGAACAAAAGACAGAGAAAAAAGGTTGTTCTCTCTCTCTACCCGCTGGATCTGGGATACACTCTTCTCTTCTGTCCATAGACAACAGAGCTCAAGACTCTTCAACTTTTGGGCTCCAGGACTTAAACCAAGGACACCATCAGCTTCCCTTGTTTTGAGGCCTTTGCACTTGGACTGAGCCATGCCACGGGCATCCAGTTTGCAGACGGCCTATCATGGGACTTTTTTCAAAATTGCATGAGCTAATTCCACTAATAAATCCCCCTCATATCTATAATTATAACATATACTATCAATTCTGTCTCTGGAAAACCCTAAGTAATACATAATCTTAGTGGATTGCCTGTGATACACATCACATTCTAGCTTAATATTTATTCAATAACATGTGCTCTCTTTATACTACCTGTGTGAAGTGGATTTCATGTTGGGAGAATTTTTTTTTTTTTTGATACTTCCCCAATAGCTAGTGTGTCAGTCTGGAATAACTGGTGGCCCCCCACACAATATACTTCCACTGGTGCTCCCAAGAAGAAATGGGGATAGGTCAGGACCTACAAGAAATAGTCAGCTGCTGCTGGAAAGGGCTCAAAGCCCCACTTGGCTCACCATCCTACTTTCCTATGAAGCCAACCTTAAATTGGTAGGGGATGGGCAGTATGCTCTATACCCCCAGTATACAGACAAAGACACATTGCCAATAAAGGGACTGTATTAACATTTAAAAAAATATATATATATATATCTAATGCAGTGGAGCATGTGTCAATTTGGTTAGGCTGAACTGTTTCCCAGAATTCTTTTTGCTCTCATGGGCGTGTGTGTTTGCCTGTGCTCCCATTTCCTATGAAATGGAAAGGCCAGAGGATATGTTTTGCAGGAGGCAGAGAGTGTGGAAGTGAAGCAGCGGCGAGGCCATATTCTTGCCAGGCTCACAAAGCCAGGGCTAGCGCTTCTGCATGCTGTTGCAGGTCTACTTGCTCATCCAGCAGTGTGAGACATTAGTCTTGCAGCTGATCCTTCCTCAGCGTCCTCAAATCCTGGACTAAGGGTATGTTTAACTCTTTGATGACTGACACTAACTTAACCTGTGGGACACCTATGTCATCAAGGTTAGAGGCAGTGAGAAATGGCATAGATTTTGGTCTATCTCTATGTTCTCTAGTGCGTGCTCATGTGTTTCCTTGTGCATGCTCTCTAGACTTTACATCAATCTTTCCTTCCCGACTGCCACTGCATAAGGCCAAATGCCAGTAAAAAAGCTTTTATTCAAAAAAATTATATCTATATATCTATCTATACATATATATATTATTTGATATCTGTGTATATCTGTATCTATATTCATCTTCCTTTTCTGACTGAACATATTAAGTATGATTCCAAAGGAATAGAATCTTAAGTATGGTGTGATGATGGTCAGGACATGCTACCTCAATATATACAAGTATGGTACCTTGGCATATTGAATACTTTAAACTGAAGAAATCTGAGAAATGACAGGTACAAGAAGGACTTTTTGACCTTCTCCTAAAGCAGGTCATAAGATCCTCATGTGAGAGATGCCCTCTCTATACCCACAGGAATGGAGCATGCTTATCTTTGAAGACAGAGAGACACCAAGAGGAATCTGAGCAGAACAGCCCTTGCTAAGTTTCCCCCAGTTTACTACACTTATGTCCTATTACATATTTCCATGAATTTCCACTCTACCAAATCTAGCATAAAAATGCTCAGATTTAACTTCTTTTTTGGGTATTCATTTCCTTATTAAGTCTCCCATGTCACAAAAAAATTATTAAATAAATCTGTATGTTGATCTTTCCTTAGTCTGTTTTTGTTACCCAGGCCCCAGCCAAGAGCTTAGAAGGGTAGAAAGAAAAGGCAATTTTTCCTCCCCTACAGTTTCTCGGAATTGATTCTGGGTAATCTAGCATGGGTTCTCTGATGTGATTAAATTTAAAGGCAGTAATAACCCTGTAAACTTTAATCAAATGTCTATAGAAGACATAGCTTTGGGTGACCAAGTGTTTGCTGCTGTAAGACAAGAAAATAAGATTAATGAGATTTGTTGGCTGTTTCTAATTGTGCTGAAGAATATGGGGTAAGAAAATAATGTGCTCAGGGATTTAAATTCCAAGAGCAAGAACCACATAAGGGAACTCAAAGTGTCTGTTACTCGCCTTATTTTCTGTAGCTGTCAAGATTTCTGAATGAAACAGTAAGTCATATTTCATAGATGGCTGAATTACAACACAAATTTAATTCTTAATCTCTCAGGGTTCTTTTGCTAAGGTTACCATCATGGTTTGGGAAAGAATGAGATACTAAAAACTGGAATTGAAATCTCTGGACCAATTCCACTGAAGCTGAGGACTTTGAAGCCCTAAATTCTGCTGAGATTACTTTGCCAGTAGAAGCAGCCCTTCTAGAACTGCAGAAGAGGTAAAGAGAAACCTGAAAAACCTGGAATGGCTGTCCCTGAAGTAGTTGTCTTAAAAGGGGCTACTGATCTTCCTTAGGAAATACCACTAACCCCTCTCCTTGTTTTTAGACTGTATAACCAAACTCCACTCCCAGCAGGTCACAAAGGATGAGACACACATTTTGCCTGATGAGGAGGTACAATACATACCAAAAGAATCATATGATTTTTACCATTTTTATTAATAGAAACATGGGGAATATGTAAGGGATCAGGGTAAAAGAAGTATAATGTTTTATCCACCTAAATTTATTGATATGCAAAGATTCCAGAACCAATATGTTAGCTTGAAGGGTTGAGAATGGTTTGAATGGTTGGTTGACCGAAATGCAAACCAAAAGTAACACTACACCAAATGAAGTTGAAATGCTTCTCTTTCTTAGTAAACTGTAGAGGAAGTTATCCAAAGGCTTAGGGCAATTGAAATGGTATCGTAGATTTACCATGTAAAACCTGTTCATCTATCCCATCCGTTGTATATATGTCCCCCAGGGTCTAAAGGACACTCTCTTCACCAATGTTGTGCGAAAAAAGTTTGAAAAAGCCCCCTCCCCATCTTTAAAGAGCTTTATAGTGGCTTGTATTAGTCCATTTGTGTTGCTATAACAGAATACCTGAGAGTGGGTAATTTATAAAGAACAGCGGTTTATTTGGCTTACGATTCTGGGAAAGTTGCATCTGGCATGGGCCTCAGGCTGCTTCTGCTCATGGCAGAAAGTGGCAGGGAGCCGGTGGGTACAGGCAGATCACATGGTAAGAGGAATCAAGAGAGAGAGAGAGGAGGTGCCAGGGTCTTTTAAACAACCTGCTCTTGCAGGAACTAACAGAGCGAGAACTCACTCATTATTCCCTCACCCCCAAGGAGAGAATTAATCCTTTCATGAGGGATCTGCCCTCATGACTCAATCAGTTTCCAACACTGCCACACTGGGGATCAAATTTCCACCTGACTTTTGGAAGGGACAACACATCTAAACTCCATCATGGCTCTTCTCTGTAGGCTTGCTATTACAGAGGACACTGCTACAATTAAACAGGAATTCCTACTTACAATTAGGATTCTGGGGTTGCAGGGACCAAGTGGTAGCATTTAATGGCCAAGGACAAATTGAGCATGGTTATTGTGTTAGACACAGAGCCAAGGCATTCATCAGAATATCTGATCCACAGATATCTTTGTGTCCCTACAACTGAAATAGATGAGCAGCCTATTGAAGTCTTACTTGATTTGCATACATGGAAAAATAGGTGAAGTGAATGGAAGATTAATTTGAATCACCAAAACATAGTCACAGATGGCCTGTCGATCAATTTTTAAACCTGAACTTTTAGTTTATGGTCCCAAACCCCTTAAATGAAAGGAGGTAGTCTCCATTTAGAAAGACCCCTTCTGTGACAAAAATCTGTAGGTTAAGCTTCCTCTTATCCTTCCTCAGAGAGACCTGAAGCCATTTATAAGAGCGACCGTGAGCTGGAGAAGAGGAAATAATCAGACTTTTAGGGGATTACTACTGATTAGTGAGTCAGAAGTGACACTAATTCTTGGAGAACTAAAATTTCACCGTGGCCCACCAGTCAGAGCAGGGGCTTATGGAGGTCAGATGAGCAATGGATTTTTCACTCAGACTCATCTCTCAATGGACTCAGTGGCAGAGCCGCTTGTATAGCAGCCTGGACCTAATACAGAAGTCCTGCAGCTTTTTACGTCACTTAGTAAATGGATTGAAGTAATAGTCAAATGAAGCATATGCTGCCTCCAAAATCCGGAGAGACCTAGTTGACATTTAATCTTTTACTTAATGGTAGGAGGGCACCAATGTAACAATGTGCTCCTAACCTTGGAAAAAATAACTTGTTCTAGATTGCCAAACCCATAGGAATTTCTCAAAGGTAATGAGATCCTTAATTTTTGTGGAATTTATTTCCAAACTTCTGACACACAAGTGTCTTACCAATATGCTCATACAGTAGTTGCTACTTCCGACTCATCAGATCCAATCACAGAAAATCCTCAGCATAGTGAAGAGCCATGTCGTGTGTGTGTGTGTGTGTGTGTGTAACTACTCCATTTTGAGGTGTTTATCCATATTTTGGCTTGCTAGTAGGCTTCAGAAGAGACTGACGGCTTGACCATGACCCCCAAATTATCATACAACCTGAGTTGCCCATCATAAACTGTGTGTTGTCTTACCCACCAAACCATAAATAATAACATATTTATACTTTTTATTATTTTATTATTTAATATTAGTATTAATAATAATACATTCATGTGTGGACAGCAGCATACCAGCATCAAATGAAAGTGATATGTATGAGATTGGACTTCAGCAGGTCCTGAAGGTACAAATAATCCATGGGAGGAAGTGGCCTAAAAGCCCATGGTTCTTACTCCTGCTAATTTACATTTCCTTACTCATCCTGCACCTGTGGTTTAATTTCTTTTGGTTGACTAAAAAGAAATAACTTGGGTTTGAAGTATATAAGTTCTGTATGATAAGCAGGTGCCATCCAAATGTGAGCAATTGCAACACTGTAGTTCTATTCCAGGGTGGTCCTGACAGAAAGCAATGAAGGCAAGTCTACCTAGTCAGCCAAACTTTGAGCAATGTATCTGGTGTTCCTCTGTTGAAGAGAGAAATACATGGGGATATGGTATATACCAGCTCTTGAACTGTGGCTTATGCTTATCTGAATGTTCAAAGACTTGGAAAATAGACAACTGAAAAATTGGTGACCGAAAGGCCTCGGGAAGGGATATCTGGATAGACATCTCTAAATGGACAGCTAGTTAAAGATATTTGTACCACATGTCAACGCTCACAAATACGTGATCTCAGCAAAGGAGAATTTTAATACTAAGGTAGACAGGGTGGCTTATTCCACAACTCTTGTCATTATAGCACAGGCTCATGAGCAAAGTTATTATGGTGGCAGGAACTAAAGTTATGCATGGGTCCTACAGCATGTGCTTCTAAACACCAAGACTAAGCCACTGCTGACTGCCCAATCTGCCAATACCAGAGATGAATGCTCAGCCCCTAATATGACATAATTAACTGGGGGTTGGGATCAGCAGGTTACCTAGTGGCAGGGTGATTACATTGGTTTACTTCCATCATAGGAGGAACCTTACTCTATCCTCACTGAAGTAGACACTTGCTTTGGATATGGATTTCCCTTTCCTATCCTCAATGCTATCCAAAACTATCACCTTGGACTTACAGTAAGCCTTATTCACCATCTTGGTAGATACCATCATGGTATTCCACACAGCATGGCTTCTGGTGAAGGACCCATTTTATAACAAATAAAATACAACAGTTAGCCCATGTTTATGGAATTCACTGATCTTACCATATTCCTCATAATCTTGAAACTGCTGGCCTGTTAAAATGGTGGAATAAACTTTGGAAGAGTTAGTTACCATGTCGGTGAGATGACAACACCTGACGGAACTGGAGCAATGTCTACCAGGATGTGGTGTATACTCTAAATCAGTATTCAAAGAAACTTGTGGAAAAATAGAATTGGAAGATAATACAAATCTTTCCATAAACTTTCTGAAGTACCTTTGTATATGATGCTGCTCTTCATTGACAGTATTCATGTCTGGGAATTGAACAGTGGAAACATGAGAGACTCCTGTCACTGTGACTCCTAGTGATCCATTTGCAAAATTTTTGCTTCTTGCACTGCAAATTTAGGGTTTTCTGGTTTAGAAATATTTGTCCAAGGAAGAGAAATATAACCCAAAACAAACAGAAGGAAGGCAATAATTCTTTAAAAAGAGCAAAAATTATTAAATTAAAAACAGAAAAAAATGAAATCAATAAAACCAAAAGTTAACTATTTGAAAAGATAAATAAAATTGATAAACATAGACTCTACAGATCAAAGAAAAAAGAGAGAAGACACAGATAACTAATAACAATAATAAAGAAAGGGATGTCACTACAGATTAGACAGACGTTAAAGGATAAAAAGGAAATATTATGAAAAACAATTGCAATAATTTAAAACTTGCATTTATTGTGCAAATTACTTAACAGACATGAACTACTGAAGCTCATTCAAGGAGATATAAACTGCAAAGTTCTAAGTCTATTGAAATAAATTAAATTTGTGGTTAAAAAATTTTCAGAATAAAGTATCCAGGTCCAGAAAGTTTCACTGGCAAATTCTATTAAAATTTTAAGGAAGAAATAATACCAATTTTACCTAAAGCCTTGTAGAAAATAGAGGACAGAACACTTCCAAATTCATTTTATGATACCAGCATTACCCTGACACCAAAACCAGACTAAGATATTACAAAAAAAAAAAAAAAAAAAAAAAAACACACAGAAAAATATTTTCCATGTACATGGATACATAAACACTAAACAAATTAATAGGAAATCAAATATTGCAGCATATTAGAAAGATAATACATTTGGAGCAAGTCAGTTTATCCCAGGAATGAAAAGTTGATTCATTGTTTGAAAATCAATTAATGTTATTTAGAAATGTTATTTTCTTAAAAAGAAAACCCATATAATCATCTTAATATCTAAAGAAAAGCCACTTGACAAAATCCAATTTTCATTCATGATAAAAACTCCATAAAAATTAGAAATAAAAGGGAACTTCCTTAACCTCATAGAGAAAAACCTGCAGCTGATATCATACTTAATGGTAAAAGACTGAATTTCCCCCCCAATATCTGAAATAAGTCAAGGGTGTCTTTTCTCACTATTCCTATTAAGCATCATATTGAAGACGATAACCAGTATACTAAGAAAAAGAAAGAAACTCATACAACTTGGAAAGCAAGAAATAAAAATGGCTTTGGTAACAGATGAAATGATTGTCTATGCAGAAAATCACAAAAAAAATGTAGAAAAATAGCTACTAGAATCAGTGAGTGAAGAAAGTGAGCTCATCAGGTTTCCAGGATACAAGGTCAATATAAATAATCAAACTTATTTTTACATACTAGCAATGAAAAACTTGGAAATTAAAATAAAAACAATTCCATTTATAATATTACCAAAAACAGACAAAAAAGATAAATTTAGTAAAATATGTGAAAAATTTACATGCTGTAAACCATAAAACTTTGATGAGAGAAATCAGAGACATAAATAAATTGATATATACCATGTTAAAGGATTAGAAGACAATATTATTAAGATGTCATTTCTCCCCAAATTAAACAATAGATTCAATGTAGTCTCTCAAAATCTCAGCAGGCTTTTTAAAAAGAAGTCAACAAGTTGATTTCAAAATTTATATGAAAAAGTAGAGGTCCAAGAATTACTAAAGCAGTTTTGTAAAAGAAACCTGGAGGACTCACACTACCTGATTTTTATACTTACTATAAGTTTATACCAATCAAGACATTCTATACTTGTTTAAAGGACAATTGTACAATTCAAAGGAACATAATAGGGGTTTAAAAATAGGCCTCCAAATATATGGCTAATTGATTTATGGCAAAAGTTCCCAGGTAATTCAATGGATAAAAGATTGCTTTTTCAACAAATGATGCTAGAAAAATTGAATGTCCATATGCATTAAAAGTGAACCTCAATCTATATTTTACATGATGTACAAAAATTAACTGAAAATGTATTATAGACCTTAATGTAAAACCTAAAACTGTAAAACTTCTACAAGAAACCGTAGGAGAAAATGTTTTTGTGACTATGGATAAAACCATAAAAACATAAACCACTAAAGAAAAAAGTTAGTAAGTTGATTTTAATCAAATAGTTAATATCTTTTTTCTAAAGTCACTGTTGAGAAACTGAGAAGACAAACTGAAGACAGAGAAAATGACATATCTGATACAAATGATAACTCTATATACAGTACTGTCATCCAGAATATTAAATGAATATTCACAGCTCAATTAAAGAAAACGAACAACCCAATCAAAAACTATCAGGAAAATATTTGAGCAGACATTTCACCAAAGAAGAGATATGGGTGGGAAATAAGCACGCTATTAGTCATTAGGGCAGTGTAAACATAACCACAATGAAATGTCACTAAACACTTATTAGAATGTATAAATCAAACATACAAACTGATGACACTAAGTGATGATAAGGACGTGCAGCCAGTACAGCTCTCACACGTTACGCCTGGAAAAGCAAAATGGTACAGACAGTTTAGAAAACACTTTGACAGTTTTTTAATATTAAAACATACACTTACCTACAAGCCAATGATACTATTTGTAGATAATTTTTCTAAGATAAAAGAAAATGCATGTCACACATAGACCTGTATACAAAAGTTTGTAACAGTTTTATTCCTCACACCCCAAATTAGAGACAACCCTAATGTCCACCAATTGGTAAGTGTTCAAGCAAATTGTGACAATGGTATATTACTCAGCAATAAAAAGAAACAAATTACTAATACATGTAATGACATAGATGACCCTGAAAGGCATTAGGCTAAATAAATAAAAGTTAGATGAAAATTGCTAAAACTATAATTATATTTATATAACAGTCTGTTAAAGGCAAAAATATAGCCACAGTAATCACTTCCGTGGTTTCCAGGGTCTGGGGGTGGTAGGACGGAAAAACTACAGAGGGAAAAAAGAGAAATTTGTTAGGATGATGTAAAGCTAACTCCTATGGACATCTCTAAATTTTTAGGGTCATACTCTGCACTTTGACTGTAGTAATGGTGATATGATTTTGTAAATAGTTCAAAATTCAAGGAATTATAATTCTGAAAAGAATGAAATTTACTGTTTATAAATTAGTACTTCAATAAACATGGCTTAAAAAAAAACTGAAAAAGCAGCAATAGAAGAAAATTCTATATATGAATTTCTACACAGCCACACGTTTTCCTGTTTACTATTATGACCAATGAAAAACTTCTTTCAGGTATTGGATTACCCAACAGATAGGTAAAATGCTCTGTCATGTTTAAAGTATACAGAATAGAAGAATTTGGTAAGATCTAATTTATTGATGCATTTATTAGCCTTCTATCTCCTGCTCGAAGATCTATATCTCCTTGTTTTAGATGACGGTTTTTTAATTGAAACTGCTAAGTTTGATGTAACAGTATTTCACCAAAAAGTGGCATTTGATTAAAAACATGAAATGGCACACTTTTTAATACCTTTACCCTAAACGGGAAAAAAAGAAGCTATACTTTTGCCCCAAAGGAGATAGGAGTTTTTTGTTACATACTGATCTAGATGAGATATTAAAATATATATTTTCTTATTGCAAGCAGGATTTTGCTCTATAATGTTGAAAAGTATAAAAAGCAGGATTTTGACTGCTTTTTTATAACCAGTCAAAAAATGCATGAGAGTCAATGTTAAATTGGCTGGAATTTAAAATAAACTAAGCAGAAAGACATATATAGAAGGTAATAAATATTTCAGGTGGAAAAGCCAAAATTTATTTAATAGATTAAAATTCTATACTGAGAATTCATTATTAGCTCAAAAAATCAGATGTTAACCATATTTTAACATAAAGAAGATCCTCTTTAAGGAGGATTGTAATTTTAGTTAATTAGCTGTTACTCCATTCCACACTCTGAGGCTCTATTCTCTGGGAAGCAATTTTTAATTAAACTCGGTGTTTCCACTACTGATTATATAAAACTGATTATGTTTACTGAGCATAATCTCACTTGGTCTGTCACAGCTTTCCTTTGCAACAAAAAACAGGATCCCATAAATCATTAATTTTTGCCTTGTTGAAAAAATCATTTGCATCATATATTTCTAAATATCTTTTGTGTAGGTATGTTACTAATGACACTTTTTATAGTTATGAAACCAGAGAAGCAATAAGTGTAATTTGCTTTTGGCAACCTCTGATTATCTTTGCTAAAGGAAACACAGTTCAACATGACTACATAAATAAACTTTTTTAAACTACTAGTTTTCAACCCTAGCTGCCCATTAGGATCACCTGAAGAGCTTAAAAAAAAAAAAAAATATGGAAGCCTAGTGCCAGATCTCCATTTCTCTCACCCTAGTTATTTTGATTTAGTTATTTGAGACAAAGCTCGGGTATCAGTATTTTTTAAGGGCTTAAGTGATTCTGTCACATATCCAACATTGAAAAACACTGAGTTAAGCTACTTGGTTTTCTTTTCTTCTTTTGACCTTTTTAAGAACTGAATATAAGTAGAAAATTGATTGATGTGAATGTCACTAACAGTGATTCCTCCCACCTGCTCCCAGAGAAACAAATAAGCAGTGAAAGAGTTGCGGGAGTCCAAGGTATACAGGAAAGAAGAATATAAATCTATACATTTTTTTTATGTATAGATTTTTTGTATAGCTATTTTGCAAATGGAACGCATCACCTTGCATGAGGCCATATGTAACCCTGACTTATATGAACATCTCTAAATATAGAGATGTTTTGATTACACATAAATAATGGGCAATATACCAGGGTACTTCAAAAAGTTCATGGAATAATGGAATTAAAATATAATACAAATCTTTCCAGGCACTTTTTGAAGTATGCTTGTATGTACATAATTTTAGAGTTGGGTAGAAATTCAATTTATATGCTGTACACATATATAAGAGGATAAATGTTGACATGATTGAAACCTTAGAAATGTTCACAAGTGAAATAAAAAAATGAAAAATATAATTGCAAATGATTAAAATATAAGAATATAATTTGCCAGTTGGCTCGTGACTGGTTCTCAAATCTGAGATAAGTTAGGAATTATGCTACCTCCCCCTTTGAGCATATGTTGATAAATAAATTATAAATTATTTTGTAATAAATTATGCCTAGCATTTAGATGCTCTGATAAGATCACTCTGTCCTATATAGCACTCATATAATTCAATCAAGTTGGCTGATATAAAAGATTATGCCAGTAATCGATACTTGACTAATATAGACAGAAATATTTTCTGTAATTTAATACTTCTAATTTCTATAATGTAAATTTTTAACCTGCCAACTTTTAACTGCCCTTCAGTCTCTTGATGGCTCTTCCTTACACAGCTTAAATTCTGAAGTCAGTCATTATAAACATTCCCTTGCCTACATCCTCAGTTTCCTTGTCCCTCTCTGACTTTGTAAAAATTGCTTAGCTGATTACATCCAATTTACTAATCCCCAAACTCTTGCAGCTGAATGTAGCTGGGGGAGAACACACAAACTATTGACTGGTTTCATTTTTAATGTACTCTTCTATTAAATGAGTACATATATGATGCTTTCATGCAATCATACTCTATTTCAATCTATAACCATTTCAATCTATATTGATTGCTTTCTTGCAATCATACTCAATATAGACAATATTCCATAACTTCTTTTTCTTAACTTGACACCCTTTTTCCCCAGCCTCAATCTGAGCTAATAATTGTTTATCCTACAGAAAAAACTGAAGCAATTGGAAAAGAACTTGTGCACATTCTCACCATACATCTGCCAACCTTCCAGCAGTAGCTCCCACATACTCTGCCCTATGAACGTGGTTCCAGAGATGAATCATGCATGATCCTGTCAAAATCCAGTCTCCACTCTTCTGCACTGACTCCTCTCCTGACTCCCCTAAGAACATTGCTCTGACAATTCTCCTTTGAATTTGTGAGTATTTATTTTTTATTGAATCATTTCTACAACCATAGAAGTATGTTGCTATTCATCCCTCACCCAACCAAAAAATAAATAAATATATTTTCTTAGATCGTTTTAATTATTTATTTTTCCCTGACTATCCTATTTTTTTTGTTTTATTTCCCTTCAGAGCTCTTTGAAAATTTGTGTAAAAACTGGCTCTAATCCCCTGTCTCTACTCTCTTTAAAGTCACTCCAACCAGGATTTTCCTCTACTACTCTACTAAAAGCACTTTTTCAAAGACACCAAAAATCTCCAAAGTGATGAATCCAGTAGATGATTCATAGAACTCATGTTACTTGACATATCAGCAGCACTTGACCCAGATAATTATTTCTTCCTCCTTGATATATGTTAATATGCTATGGAATGAATGTTTGTGTCTCCCCCAAGTTCATATGTTTAATCCCTAAACCCCAATATAATGATATGTGAAGGTGTGGCTTCTGGAAGATAATTCATTTTAGATGAGGTCACAGTTATGGAATCCTATGATTGTCTTTTTCAGAAGAGAAAGGGAGACCAGAGCTCACTCTTTCTCCATGCTGTGAGGAAACATTGAGAAGGTGGCCATCTGCAAGTTAGGAAGGGAGACCTCACCGGGAACTGAAAGTGTGCGCACTTTAGTCTTAGACTTCCCAGCCTTTAGCACTATGAGAAATAAATATTCGTTGTTTAAGCCACCCAGTCTATGGTATTTTCCTATAGCAACCTGAGATGACTAAGATAATATATTTCTTTCTTTCTTTTTCTTTTTTACTTGACTTCCAGGTTTTCACACTCTGTTGATTTTATTCCTGTCTCTGTTCTCTCTCAACCTACTTTGTTCATGCTTCAATTTCTTCCCAACTCTTTAACTTCAGACTGTTTGAAGGCTCAGACATTGGTCCTGCTTTCTTCTCCATCTGCATTCACCATCTCGATGGTCTTATCAGATTTCATAATTTTAAATATTATCAATATGACTACAATTACTAAGTGATCATTTCCAGATCAGACTCCTCTCCCCAAATACAGATTAATATATTAAATTGCTCAACATCTCCACCTAGAAGTCTGATAGATATCTCAAAATCATCCTTTCCAAAATCTGCTCAACCTCTCCCCAGCCTGCTCCTCCAGGAATTTTTCTTATTCTGTGCTGCTCACATTTCCAGCCTTCCCATTGCTCAGCCCCAAACTCTTATAGCCCATTTTGACACTTCTGTTTCTCTAGCACCCACATCCATTGTTTAAGAAACTTTTTTTTTGCTGAAATTTCAAAATCTATTCACAATTCAACCACTTCTACCTCACAGCCTCCCCGCTGATACAAGCCACCATCACAGCTACTGTGATACACACCTATTTACTTTTCTCACCTTTGTCCTGCTTCCTACATTCTACTTCAACAGAGCAGCCAGAATGATCCTTTAGAAACTTAAATATGATCATGTCACTCCTCTCCTCAAAACATTTCATACAAACCCCTTATGGTGGCCCACAGGGTGCTGTTACATGATCTGGCTCTCCTGTTACCTTCTGACTAATGTCTTACTAATCTCTTTCACACTTTTTTTCTGACCAAAATAGCCTCCTTACTGTTTCTAGAACATACTAGTCATGCTCTTGTTTTAGGAACCTAGACTGGCTGTTCTCTTTTTCTACTGTTCTCCTTCCCTGGATGTCCACATGACCAACTTCATCTCTGGCAAGTCTTATCTAGAAACTCATCCCTGACTTACAGTTTAAACTTCAATACCTCACTCCCAGAACCTCTAATCTCACTTACTGTGCTCTAGTTGTTCTAACATAGTATATAATTTAGTTATGAATTATGTTTAATCTTTGTTTTCTACATTAGACTATAAGCCACATGAGGTCTGGGAACTTATTTATTTTTGTTTTATGTGTCCCAAATTCCTACAGCTATACTTGGCAGAGAGAAGGCCTTCAATAATATTTGTGGATGAGTGAATGAATAAATAAATAAATAAATGCATGACTACTTACATTTACATAAGATTTCATAATTCACAGTGTTCTCTAACATATTACTGTACTCGACTCCCATAACAGACATGTGAGTCAGATAATGCATAAATTGCCACTACTATTAAATGTCTTTAAGAAGATAAATGACCTGCTTAAAATCTTCTGACTCCTAGTTAGAAATATAAACGTAAAAATAAATTAACAATAAGTGTAAGGCTGAGTTTACTAATTATGCTTCAAAAAAATCCCAGACAATAATCTTAGTTATTATTGAACTGTAAAAATAATTTAATTGACCCAGATTTTAAATAAGTAGTTATTTTAAAAATTGTGATATGAACAGCAATAAAATCAAGTAATTTATCATAGTGATGTAGGTGTATTTTTGCTAGGATAGTTTTTTACTCAGATAACTTTTTATAGTTTTTCTATTCAATTCACGTCAGTGCCAAACTCAAATATTCTTATAAAGTGTCTCAAATCGATACCTGATAGCATAGCCTGAATGTGTTTTAAAAACCTCATAGTTTTCACTGTATTTATGGTGAAGGCCTTTGATAGAGATAGCATAAGTGATGAAAAGGCAGGGACTGCATACAAGTCTCTTGCATACAAGTATAGTGAAGGGCATTAAAAGGCAGGCAGAACATAATAAAAACCCAAACCAACAAAACATCCAACTAACAGGAAAACCAGGTAACAGCATTGTTTTTTGCTTGCTGGGGGTGGCCAGCTTTTTCCCTATCCTGTCTTTCACCTGAGTCACTTATCTCTGTGGTAGCCATGGTGTCTCCTTGGTAACACTCTTTTTGTGTGATCCAATATAGACAAATTTTTTTTCCATAGTCATTTTCTATTGTCAATTAGCATGGCATTAAAAATTTCCAGTGGTCCACATTGTGTTGTTTCTGGCCTAACATGATCCAACATATGGGAAATACTAGGCAGAAACTGGAGCAATTTACAGAGTTTTCAGTACTGAGTCACTTTATTTGAATCAGATAAAGCCTTCTACATCTAAAATGTTCAATTCACTGACACATTCCCTTGATCTTCTGATCTTTGGAAGGGAGCCAGAGACAGTGTTGTCCTCTTCTCTATCTCTTTAGTATTCAAATGATTTCTTTCATATAGTTAAAGATAGACATTTTTCAACAACATTGGCGTATTTATCAGATTTTACATTAGACTCAGGAATAGTATCAATTAACCAATTCTTGGGATGTTATGCCAATGCCAGGATTGCTTGTAATTGGATTTAGACATTCAGCAAATGTTCCTGAGAATAGTGCCTCCTACAAAGCCTGAAGTCATAGCAGCACTTAAGTCATGAAAGTAAACAAGACACAGTGGAGCTGTTGCCAAGGAGAAAATGGTCTAATGGCTGAGGATGGATGAAGAAGGGCACAGACATCAGTCATAACAATAGATTTGATTAATATTATAATAAAGTTATAAGATACTATGGAAATGTCAAAAGTGAAAAGTTAAACTTATATTTTTGGAATGAAATGGCTGCATGAAAGAAATGACAATTGAGTTGGAAACTATCTACTGAGAATCCTTTTCATCATACCCCAAACCGAGATACCTCCATGTACAAGCTCTTATCCGTTTTACAACTCATAAAAACAGTATTCTGAAGTTCGTGTATCTTTGAAAACATATTTAATATGAGCTAAACATATTTAACTAGAGCTTCTTCTCTAATTAGAAAGTTGAAGTTGCAACCAGAATGCACGAGATTGTCCTCAGAGCACAAGAGCTGAAATTGTTCCTTTCCTTTTCTCTCTTTCTGTGCCTTACTCATAGAATGACTAATAAGGGAGGGGGGAACTGAGGGACTTCTGGTCTACAGGTTGTGGTCAGAAATGCAGTGGAGGTAGGTTTCTATTCAGACTACTGCCAAAAGCCCCATAACATTGCTAAGAAATGACTGATTTTGATATAAAGAACTATAAAATAATAAAGATGGGCCCTAGGTATATTATTATAGATCTCTCTCTTTTTCCCTCAGCCTTATCTCTAGAATGTTTTAGCTATTATTAATCTCTTCCTTTGACAATGCTTATTTCTTTTTTAAAAACATTCTGGCAATAATGTTTATTTTTACCCCTGTCTTGTTTTTTCTCTTCCAGACATATTCAGGGACCTAGTATACATAACTACCAGCTTAGAGAAATAGGTGGACTAAATACCAGACTAAGCAACTGGTAGGCCCCTAAAAGTCCAAGAAAGAAGATTTAACAATAGACTCATATAAAAATAAGAAGAGAGAGCAGGAGATTCTGGAAGAAGTATAACATTACATAGACATGAGTATGTGTATTAGTATGTTTCTGTTGCTCATTTTGTAAGAAAATGAAACTTATTGCTTACAGTTTTGGAGGCTGAGAAGTCCAAGGAATACATCTCATGAGGGTCTTCTTTGATGGGTCTCTCATGGCAAAAAATGGCAGAGCAGAGAGGAAGAATTTCTCATGTGTTCTTTTAAAGCCTTCAGAACCATGCCCATGACCACCATTAAACCATCAACTTGATCACTTCTGCCTATCTTTCAATTACCATAATAGTATTTCCCACTCTCTTAACGCTGTCACAGTGGGGATTAAGCCTACAACACATTAAACTTTGGGGGAACACAATTCAATCCACTTCAGTATGAATCCTAACTCTGTCAGTTGTTTGACCTTGAATTATTGAATTTCTGTGAATCTCTATTTTCTTATCTACATATAGGAAAAATATCACCTACCTTTTGAAACATTGTAGGCATTAAAGAGAATATCTGTAAGTCAGATATACAGCATCTGATATTTAATAGATATTTCACAGTACATTAATTAGTAATGAATGATATCCAAATGCTAGGATTGCTGCAAGCATTTAGAAGTTGTATATTCCATGTCAAGAGAGGGTAGAGGACCAGACACATATAAATCCCCCTCTGATGAGACAAAAATAGCATAGTAGAAATTACACTCATTTTCAAATTAAAAGATTTGGGTTCTGATTCAGACATTACCAACTACTAACCGTATATTTCCATAAAAATACTTAAACTCTTTGAGTCTATTTCCCATATAAGGCCAGCGATAATATACCTTAGTAACACTGTAAATATAAAAGATATGTTTGTAAAATGTAGCATACAATATATGATTCTAAGACTCATTCTTCTCAAAGTGTCTTTTTCATAATATGGCACTTTTGTGGGCTTTTGTGTTGAAATGACAAGCATTTTCTCAATCTTGAAAATTATTATGAAGAATATGTAAATAAATCCCCAATGAATGTATTATCTAGTATATCATAAAGGGATTCCAGGATCTTTTAACATTGACAGCAAGTTTATTGAATCTACTCCAATGGAAGATACTGAGGGAAATATGTTCTAAATTATTAACTGGAAACTAAGTCTTCTCCTTTCAAAGACTGGGTGATAATAATCCACTTTTTCCCTAGGGGGAAAAAATCCAAATCATCCCATAACAAAATTACCAAAGTAAAATTGAAGGCTAAATTTAGAATTATTCCTAAGAATAGTTTTCTTATTATCTATAATTTGATTTGATATTTTTACTTAAACAATATTCTTTTCAAGTCAATATTTTAATAAAATTACGTGTTCTTTTTTTCTTACAAAATGTTTTAAAACTGATAGTATATGGTTGTAAATTTAGCTTCTAGTTATTTTATTTTTTCATTCTTAGAAATGTAGGAAAAGTGGTTGATTAGGATCCATCCAATTTCTCTTTTTCCTCCATCTCTTCATGAATTTACAGTGTTTTCCTCTTCGCTCTTTTTTCTTTTGGTGACGTGGTTGTCCCCAGCCTTCAGTTCTTGCCATGCATATATTTATCTAATTTCCCTTGTCCTAAACCATTGCTTATACTTTGGAGACACAATCACAAAGATTCGGAATGAAGTTCTTGATTATTTTCTTCTCTCTTTGTTATAGAGCACTGCCTCTGTCTTGCTTGCCCGGAAGCCTGACAGTGCCCCCCAATAAACTTCCCTCTGGTCAGTAGTGCTGCCTTCCCCTGGCAGACCAACTTAAAGGAGAAGACAGCTGGTGAAATTCCAAGCATGAGTGATAATAGACATGCCTGGTAATGTGGGAAGGAAAAAAAGAAGCAGCTGTGATCATATCTCCATATGACTAGGGGGCAGGGGTATTTCTAAGGGGAATGGAAGAAAAGGAAAGAGTAAATTTAACGAAGTTGAACAAAATGTTTTTTCCTGAAGTCACCAGTACAATAAAGGATATTCTAGATAAAACAAATTTTGTATTATTTTGTTATTAGTGGTCACTTGATAGTGCCTGTGAAACTACTGTTTGGGTATACATATGCTAGAAACTTTGTGATAATTCCTTTGGACGTGTAATTTGGTTTAGCTCTTTAAATGAAATAAAGCTTAGTTCTCTAACTGAAACAAAGCTATTTCTTAGTTTTGAAAATAATTTTGGAATCAGTTTAAAGTAATACCCAAGTTTAAAATGTAAAAATATATTTAAGTATAAATATGTATGTATATGGATATATATAGGTAGTAAAAAATGAAAGATACACATAACATCTAATTCATGCTTCATAAATGACCAGTTGAAACAGTTTAAAGTACATCTTAAAACTAATTTTAATCTAACATCTTAAAAGTTATATAGTTGAAATAGACAAAAACCACCCGAATGAGAATAAACAGAGGCTGTGTATTTAGAGCTTGCTATAGCTAGGGAGTCAGCTGCTATCACTTTTGGGAAATACTCAGAAGTAGTCGGGGTTGTCCTGAGAACTTTGTAGTAAAAAAATATAAAGGCTTCAGATATGCTGTAATTGGCGGTTGTTTGAATGGGGAAGGTGGAGGTGGGTTAACTAGAAGGGGTGCATCTTATGTGATCAGTAGGGGGAGCATTATTGGCTTTCTCTGGTTGATCCTGAGTTAGAAGTAAGCAAGGGTGGGGGATGGGATAGGGAAGTTGAAGTCTTTGACCAAGTCAATCATTTTGGGATAATTGCTACATAAGTGTGGTTTGACTCCCTGGACTGTATGCTGTAGAGGTATAGGTCAGAGTTCTATTTCTTATATATTGTCTGGCCATTGTTTATATTCAACTTCTCAATTAACACATAGATTCATCTTATTTCTACTGCATAGTTTATCACATGATTTCTGTGTGTACATATATACATAATAAAAAGAAATGACTAAAATATAGGAAGATGGTAATATGTATGTGTTTTATAACATATTTAAATAAAAAAATCATATTTTGTATGAAAATTGGGAAAAGCAACCCATTCTGACTATTTAATATTGTCCACCATGGTGACTTATAATCACAGAAAAGTTGTTTGTGGCTGAAAGGTGAAGTGTGTACTACTAAAACGTTTCTTACAAATATATTCTTTGGAGTTACCAGTCCTCACAGGAACACTGACAGAGTGTGAGCGGTCCTCCATCTGGGCCAGGATGAAGTGTTTTCCCTCAGGAGTATAGAGTTGCATATCCTTCCTATTGCATTATGGGTGGTTTTGTCCTTCTTTGTGAGTATCTGGTAGAGTCTGCTTCCTGGAGAGGATATTGAGCAAGAGTTCTGTTCTGGTATGACAATAATCACAGGCAGGTCCTGCAAATATTCATTTAGTGATAGTGTCTGTGCTTAACTCAATACAGCCTTGTTGTCACTTGTCAGGTAAATCAAAGGCACATAGTGTGTATTGAATGCCCTATATTATCTAAGTGTATTGGTCATGCCTGAGTAATCTCAAAGGTTTAATTTAAAGAGAGAAATGGAAAACCTACATTGTATGAGTTGGGGGTCTACGACACATGTTCTAGAAATAGGAAATTGTAAAATACATACAATTCCCTCCCTCTTTGCAATTTTAATATGTTAATTTATTGGGTGTATGAATCAAATAAAAAATATAGATTTACTTTAAGTAGTGTAAAATATATTTAAATTTGGTCTCTTACTACTTGGGTTTGTTTAGGGTAATCGTTTTCAAATTTATTATAATACTTACATTTCAGAAACTTTTAATACTTATTTTCTTTTTCTTCTCTCATGTTTAAAAATGACATTAGTTTTAAACTCACATATCCCCTACCTTTATTACTGTTGTTTCTTTATTTTTCTCTCCCAGAACTAAAAATAATTTTCTAGAACAATGGAACATTTTTATGAATGTTAGTATCACATTTTCAACATCTTTCTCTACTTCTTTCACCCTCCCCCCACCCCCCCAAATAAGATTATCTATTAAAATTATTTTTCAAATTGCTTTAATATGAAAAAAAAAGTTTCGTTAATTGCTGTAAGGTATGGCCAAGAAGACTATAGCACATCATGAACAAGGAAAAGAGTAGTTGAAAACAGGGAAATAGATTAGTATATTAATATTCCAGTTATGTAAACTGCATAATTGTTTGAATTAATAGATGTAACTATTAGTTTTATCATGAAGGAGATTTTGTGTTTATTTGAAATATTGCTTATAGAGATAGAGAACTGAGGAAATACAGTATTAAAATGATGACATCAATTTAACCACAATGATATGACATCTAGCATATGTATATGAGTTATATATTCATATATTTCACAGGAGTAACAAATAAGTGAACAATGCTTTCCATTCTTACCTTGAGCATCACACCTGTTGTATTGTTTAAAACAATTAACTTCCTTGAACATAAAACCTTGGTTTATGCAAAATAATTTTAAAAGGTTAAAATAATCATTAAGCATAAAATCTCTTGAACATCTCAGTGCTAATGGTCATATCATTGTTTTTCAAATCTTTTTTTCCTTGTAATTTTTTGGGGGATGGATGAAACCATTTATGTAAAAGAGGATGCAACTTCAGAAAGACACATCAGAAGGAGAAGGTTCTTTCTATATTGCTATGAGTTAAATGTGTCCCTCAAAAGTTCATGTATTGGAAACTTCACCCACATTGTAATAGTGTTAAGAAGGTGGGAAATCCAATAATGATATTGAAAGGTGGGGCCTTTAAAGGTAATTAGGTTGTTCATACTCTGCCCTTATTAATAGATTGATCCATTCATGAAGTAATAGGCATGGTTTTGATGGCTTTAAGGAGAGCAAGTGAGAAGGTTAGCTCACTCTTGCTCAGCCCATTTTCACCATGGGACAACCTGTTGCCACAGGACTTTATACAGAGCCCCCGCCCAAGAGAATGCCCTCACCAGATGTGATTTCTGACCTTAGACTTCTCAGCCTCAAAAACTGTGAGAAATAAATTTCATTTCTTTATAAATTACCAAATTTCAGGTATTCTGTTAAAAGCAACAAAAATGGACTAATACAGAAAGTTGGTGCCAGAAGTGAGGTTCTACTTATAACAAATACCTGAAAATGTGGAAGCAGCTTTGAAACTGGGTGATAGGCACAGGTTGGAAAAATTTGGGAGAGCAGGCTAGGGAAAGCCTAGCTTCTGGTGAGTGATTAGAAGACAAGAAGACCAGGGAAAGTTTGAAACTTCTTAAATACTGGTTAAATAATGGTGACCAGAATGCTTATAGAATTATACACAGTAAAGGCCTTTCTAAGGAGGTCTCATGTTGCTTTGCCTCACAAGGGATGACATAGATACAAAAAGGATTACTCAAAGCCCATTTCTTCTGAGCAGTGAGAGGCCCTGAAGGGGTTAATTTCCTGGAACCCTCAAGAGAGAGGCATTTCTTCCTTGGGAAATTAACCACGAACTGGGGTTCTCTCCCCATATTTATTCTCCACAGGACTCCGTCAGGAAGTTACAGAAAAGGAACATAAGTGGAGTTATGGCTAAGTATAGTTTAACAATAGAAGCTGGTTACATCAGTGAAATAAGAAAGTGACATTCCATAATGCAATTTGCAAAAGGTTAAGTCAATCCACCAATTACAGCTTGATCTTAGCAAACATTTTCTTTCCCTATAGCAGTTTCCTTAATATGTTTTCATAACAATCAAGTAACTTGTCTATCCTTGAGCCAGCAACTTTGCTGTGTTACAATTCTTTATCTACATCAGAGACTTTAGCCTGGGGAAAGTTTTCTATATGTAATTTTAAAAAGTTAAGTTATACCTGATGCTACAGGGCTTTGGAAACTAGGCCCTGTGAAATGCATTTGCTTTATAAATGTTAGTATACTCCACAGTCTCAGATGGAAATGAGAAAGAGTTTACTAGAAACTGGAGCAAGAATCACCCTTGTTATAGTTGCAAAGAGCTTGGCTGCATTTGGTTCATGCCCCAGGACTTTATGATATGTGGAACTTAAAGGTGATGAACCATGGTATTTGGTGGAAGAAATTTCTAAGCATCAAAGCATTCAGGCATCTGTGAGGCTACCTGTAACAGCCTACACTGAATTAAGGCAGCAAAGGCATGACATAAGCCAGAATTTATAATTAAAAAGGAAAGCAGAGGATAAAATTTGGAAAACACTCAACCTGGACACATAAAGAATGAAAAGGTGTCTTTGAGAGAGGAAATCAAGGGTGTAGCCCAGCAAACATCTGCTAAAGAGATCAGTATAGAAGGGAGGAATCATCAAGAGAATAGAAAAAAATACCCCAATGGCCTTTCAGAGATCTTACAGATTAACCCTCCAATCACAGGCCCAGAGGCCTAGGGAGACATCATGATTTGGGGGAACAGGATTGGGGTGCCCTCCACAGGCTCACTTCCAATGGCCACTTTGGGGTGCTCCTCCACACACCCTGGCTGCTTTGGCTGCTCCAGCCATTACTAAATTGGCCCCAGGTATGGACCGGAAGCTTCAGAAGATACAAACCAGAAGCCTTGGTGGCATCCATGTGGTGTTAAGTCTCACAGAATGCAAGATCTGTGGAAGCATCACCCTGACTTCAAAGGACATATGGAAAAGCACAGGGGCTTAGGAAGAGATTGATCACAGGGTGAAGTCACTACAGAAAATCCCCATTAGAATAAAATCAAGTAGAAAAATGGGGTCAGAGTTGTAGCAGGGAGCTCCCAATCAAGGTCATCCTAGTAGAGCTATGAAAACAAGACCATCACCAGGACCCCAGAAATGTAGATCTACCAGTATGCAATGCCAGCCTGGGAGAACTGAAGCATGGCTTGAGACCATAGGAACATGTCTGCCCAAGGACTTGGGGTCTCAACCCTCACTCTAGTGTGTAGACATGTAGTTAGGGGAGATTATTCTACAGCTTTAAGATTTAATGCTTGCTCTGCTGGGTTTGTACATGCTTAGGACCTGTTATTCTTTTCTTTTGGCCTATTTTCCCCTTTTTTGAATGAGAATATGTACCCTATGCCTGTCCCATCATTATATCTTGGCAGTAGGAACTTGTTTGATTTTACAGATAAGACTTTGGACTTTTGAAGAAGTCAAGACTTTGAGGATGAAATGAACATGTTTCCCTGTGAAAAGGACATAAACTGGGAACCAGGAACAAAATGCTGTGAGTTAAATGTGTTTCCCCAAATTTCCTGCATTGGAAACTTGACCCTAATTGTAATAGTATTAAGAGGGTGGGAAATCCAATTATGGTGTTTGAAAGGTGAGGCTTTTAAGAGGTGATTATATTGTGAGGACTGTGCCTTTGTGAATGGATTGATCATGCAGTAATGGGCATGTTTCTGATGGCTTTATAAGGAAAGAGAAGGAGAAGGTGAACACTTTTGCTCAGCCTATTCTCACCACGTGCCACCCTGTTGACCACAGGACCCTGTAGAGAGTTCCCACTCAGAAGAAGGCCCTCACCAGATGTGTTCTCTCGACCTTGGACTTCCCAGCCTCCAAAAATGTGAGAAATAAATATCACTTCTTTATAAATTACCCAGTTTCAGGGATTCTGTCATTAGCAACAGTAACGTCCTAATATACACAGGCTCCTGAGAGTCTTGGCTTGAACAATAATTCCATCAACAAAGAGAGACTGTTTATCTGTAGAATAGTTTCTTATCATTGGTGAATAAAATAGTATTTTCTAAAGGACAGAGAATTTCTGAATTGTTTACAAAGTGGAGTTAGAGCTCTGTAACATAAAGGATAACAGGATATAGTATTAGCCATCCCTTGGGCTCTAGAACTGGATTAACCTATACTGATTCGCTGACAGTGCATCGACAACCAACATAACACAGTGCTTTTCCTCCCTCCTTTTGTCCCCACCCTAACAAGGCATAAATAAATGAGTCAGGGAAATAGTGGTGCAGCCACTTGAAGATAAGCTGAAATCATTTCTAGCTGGACTTTGGCACAAGAAGTGGATGACTATTACAGTAAGTGACTGACTACTTGGCAGAAATTTTGTTTCATCCTGCATGTATCAGTCAGTGTTCCAGCAAAAAGTAGATGGTACACTCAAAGTAGGCTAATTAGAGAATGGTTTAATAAAGGGACAATTTACAAATGTAGAGACAAGAGAAAACACATGAGATAAGGCAGTACTGTGGACCTAGTAATAGCAAAGATGCTATCACACTTAGGCTCAAAAACAAAAAAACAAACAAAGGGTAGGAGTGATTCCTGGAACTTAACGGAGAAATTTGGGTAGAGAGAGCTGCTGTGAGAAGAACTGCAACCTTGAGTTGAGGACATGCCGCCAGCCTAAGACATCCTTACAGGGAAAGACCTCGAGAAATAAAAATCCTGAATCTAATCTCCTCTCTCCCTCCAATCTCCTGCTGGGCTGGCAATTGGCTAAATCTTATCAAAAATCTGAGAATAAGGACACCTGTAGATGCATCCATAGAGGTCAGCCTCTTGAGGCAGAGACGAGTGGGAAAGGGTAGAGAGTGGGTCTCAAGAGCCATACAGAAAACACCATGCAGCATTAGATTTATTACTCTATAAGACATCAAGTCAAAATTACAAGGAGGCAGCCCAGGTGTTTGCTGGTCTCCGAGAGGTAAAAGAGCATTAACTTTATTTAGGCATTCATGAATTTGTTCAACTACTACTTATTAATATTTAAATGGAATGCTTTTATATTTCAGGTGCTACTCTAAGAGATGTGACTCAATTTTTAAGAAGCTGATAGAACAGAAAAACAAATACCAATCAAATAATATCGGCTAATGGTAAGTGCTATAAAGATAATAGAACAGAGTAATCTGATGTGACCTGGTGTCTCCTTTAGGTAAATCATCAACAAAGGTGTTCTGAGGCGATGACACTAGGCTGAGTCCTGAAAGATGAGGTAATCCAAGTTACTCTAGCACAAATAGGGAATATATCACAACTATCCTAAGCTCCTATTGTATAGCATTTCATTTAATACTTGCACAGCCCTGAGACACCCTGTATCAAGTTTACATAGCTTATAAGCAACCAGGATTGGAATTGCAGCCTGTGCTACCTCTTCAGGACAAGACAAACTAATATTCTTCATTCATTTAATAAATAAGTAGTACTTACTATATGGCAGACAGTGTTTTCGGCTTTGGGCATAGAGAACAAACTAAAAATCTCAGGGTACCTTCCTTCAAAAAACTAACCCTCTAGGGTGGAAAGGCAAACAGTAAACATTCCGTTTATAAGTTGAATAGAGGAGCAGCCAGTAAATGCAGCTGGAAGGAGGAGTGTGGGAGGTAAGGGAACAAACTCAAGAGTGTGATATAATAGAATTCAAAAGAAAAACCTTTAACAAGAGGTTTTTTTTTTTTTTATCACAAAAATTGCTGCTAGGTGAGGCAAGCCAAGAACCGAGAAGTGGATTTGACAACATGGAGGTAACTGGTGACATTAATAAAAGAAATCACCGGGAAGTGATTGTGACAGGGGACCAGCTGGAGTGGATTCAAAATAGAACATGAAACAAGACAGTGGAGGCAGTGATGTACTCCATTTTTGAAGAAGGAAATTAAAGGAATAGAAAAATAACAGAATATGAGGTCAAGGAAGGGTTTTATTCCCTTTCGTATTTGTTTCATACAAGGGAGTTGTTAAGGCTTATTTGTCTGTCAAGAAAAATGATCTGATTAAAGACATATTAATGACTTAAGAGAAAAAATCTCACAATTGAGGAGGTTAAGTTATTGGGAAGGCAAGAGGGGTTGTGAGAGGGAAGGACAGGTCGGGGTTAAACTTTGACAGGGCCATTTCACCATTAAATAACCCAGAGGTGCAAAAGGTGGGACACAGATACAGTAAGCGACTATACTTCATAGAAAATTGGGTGTTTCTGTGCAACTTATTCCTTTTTGTCTGTAAAATTTGTGACACATTAGCTATTTAGCTTTTTGAAGAGGTTTGAGGAGGAGAAAGTAAATGTAAAATAATCCTTAAGGAGAATCGGAAAGGGAGGGTACTAGAAAATGGTTGACAAGCAGTGCGATAAACACATTTAGGAATTGCAGTCACAACTTTAGAACAATAGCAATTCCCATTGTGTGAGCTGCCGCAATATTCAGCTAGGCAGTGAAGGTAAAGTGAAGTGAATGCTTGGTATCAACAAGGAAGAACACAGAAGAGGATAAGAGAGCAGTGGTGCTGAATTTGGTTTTAGCAGAGTGGGTATCACAAGGCACTAGCTGTAAAATGGAAGGTGGCATTCTTAAAGTGGAATACTCGAAGTAGAGATTCTGTTGGTATAATTACTGACATGTGTTGTAATAAAGACATTGTGGAAGTGGTTACTTGTTAAAGGAAAATCTTAGTGTTCTTGAGAAGATCAAGAAATGAGCCAATTGGTTTGTGTGTATCTGTATCTATATCTATACCCAGGTAGATAGATAGGGAAATACTTACATATGTTTACAAGAATGTTGTACTTGTTGTATTCATTTTCTATTGCTGCTAAATGTTACCACAAATGCAGTGGCTTCAAACAGTGCACATTTATTATCTCAGTTACTGTGGATCAGGAACCCAGGCATGATTTAGCTAGGTCCTCTGCTCAGGGTCACAGAAGATTGCAATCAAGGTGTCACTAGGATTAGGGTCTCATGTGAAGGCTCATTTAGGGATGGACCAGCTTCCAAGACTACATTGTTGCTGGCAGAATTCAGTTTCTTGCAGTCGTAATACTAAGGTCTTCAGTTTCTTGGCTGTTGGCTGGAGACTTCTCGGCTCCTAAAGTTCCTTCCATTCCTGTCATGTGGTCTTCCCAACATGGATACTTGCTTCATCAAAGCCAGTAAGGGAACTAGTCTCTTCAAACGACAGAGATTGTAATCACATATAATGTAATCATGGCAGTGATATCTCATCATTGACAATCTCTGTCAGCTATTGGTTAAAATCAAGTCACTGGTCCTGCTTACAAGGGAGGGGATAAACACGTGAATACCAGGAGGTGGGGATCTTGGGACAGAGTCTGTCCACCACAAACTGTGAAATGGGAAATGAAGGGAGAATACAATTATCTGGGGCCTAAAGTCATCGGTTAATAAGGGTGGCCAGTCAGTGGAACAACGAAGGAAAGTGATAAATTTCAAAGGTTTTTGAGTCAAACAAGCTGGGAGTTTTGAGGAGGGAAGGGAGGAAAGTAGTTTGATAGTGGAATTAAGGAGCAATCACAAAATTTTCTCTATAAAACACTACACACACATACACAATTGAGAGCCAATGGTAATGTGACTAAGGAACTAAATCTAATTAAAATCAACAGTGGAAAATTTTCATTCACAAATGAATAAAGTTCACATATTTTCAATGAATATATCACTCCATAATAACTCCCCTAATTTCAAGACTACAGAGATTAGAAAATTAAATTCCTATCCCTCCTGTTCAGGGATAAATTATCTGTATGTAAGTAAGTTTCAATTACCCAAGTAAATGGAGAGCAATAACATAGCTAATCAATATTTGTTTAAATGAGGGCACCTCCAAAAAATATGTGGAAAGATAATACAAATCTTTCCATGAACTTTTTGAAGTACCCTCAAACTAGTTTGAGTGTGTGTGTTTGTATATATATTTGCCTATAGTTTTTTTCTACCCATCTGGTAATTAAGAGATTTTTAGCATGATAGTGAAGACTTGGTACAAAAATGGAACCCAGGAAGTGATCAAAGCTGAATGGTGTCTTTGACCTGCACCTGTGTTCTGGGTCTCTACTCCTCCCTAAGTTTGTAGAACATCACCCCTCAAATCAGCATGTGGAGATTTTTCTCTTCCTCACTGAAACATTTGCCATAGGAAATGAAAAAAACCATATATTTTGCTCTTATGGGCTCATCTTGAATGTTTAGAAACAGACTAACTTAGATAATGAATGTAAAAGTGTTTTTTTTAAATCAAAAATAGTATATTTAAATAACATAATAATAGCTTTTAACAAATACTATATTTTTATCAATGTGAATTTGCATAGTAGCAAATCAAACAATTAAGAACTCAGGATTGAAAAGCAATTATTTCTGAAACCAATGTTCTATTCCTCAGAGGATCCTATTTTAAATGTTTCTGTTTTAATGTCTTCTGGTGCTTGCATCAGTAACTCTAGGTAATAAGCTTATTCCTCTATTTCTCAATATATCAACTTAAGACAATATGTATTATTTTTTCCATAGGAAAGGTGAGAACTTTTCTTTTTCTGCTTTTACTACCCCTTCTTCCTGCTGTCCTTCAAATACTTAATATTTATTTTAAATTTTCATTTTTTACTTTTGTATCTTTAAATCACATAATGAAAGAAGTAGGTCTTTTTTCCACAGCATTTACTAGCATATCCTGATCTCTCACATTATAAAATAAAGGTATCAACTCCCCTCTCCTCTCTTACACCTTTTCTCCCTGCTTTTTACTTCCTAAATCTTTCAGTTGCTTCATTTCACTTCTAGAATCAAGGTATTCACACCCACATACTCTCTGCCATTGAATTATCATTGCTTTAGTGATGGTTGATTTGAAAATTTGTAAAAAAATGGAGCATTTACATTATTACTAAGATTCCGTTTTGTGGCAAATAGTGTACTGGGATTACATTCCTTTACCTTTCGGTCCCAAATCATCTCTAGACCACTTGAAAATAAAAGTTCTCTGTATGAAAGGCAAATGATGTGTTTTCTTACAGTTCATAAATTGCTTAAAACTTTGCCATATTTTATTTGCTTCATACGAAAGTGATGAATTTCTAGTAGGACCATCTTTGTTGTTGTTGTGCATGTGTGATTTTGTGAGTTTCTAATTATCTTAGTTTCTTCTACTATTTACCTTTTGCCAAACTTTTCCCCCAAAAATACTCCCTGAGGGATGGCTAATCTTCTAGATCTGCCACACAGTTTTCACACAGTATTTTTCTGCCCTGAAATTCTAGGTTAGAGCCTCTCTTTTCTGGGTTCTATGACTTCCCCTATTGGGGTTTAATTCCTTGGCTAGCCTAGTTATATCCTCATAAAATGTCAATGCAAAGATTTCGTGCAATTTACATTTCACAGTTGGTTGTTAATTTTCTGGATATAGAATTGTAGGTTGAAAGTTGTTTTCTCTCAGAATTTGAAGGCCTCCTTCCACAGTCCTCAAGTATGCAGGGTTTCTGATCATTCTGGCCCATTTGTCAGTGACTTACATCTCTAGAAAATTTAGAGTATTCTTTTCATCTATGCTGGTCAGAAATTTCAAATTGATGTACACTGGAGCAATTGTTTTTAATGCATGTTACTGAGAAAGCTGGAGATACTTTTGATCTAACCACTTGTGTTCTTCAACTCTGAAGATTTCTCTTTTATTTTAATTTGTGATGTTTCCCTTTCTATAATTCTCTATTTTCTGTTATTCAAATTGTTAGTAATTTAGTGTTGCAGTTATGATAGAGAATTTTGAAGGGGAAATCATTTCACAGTGATATGGGGAATGTTTTGGAGAAAGCAGAACTTGATAGGTGTCTTGAAACAGGTGGCATAGGGTGTGATGTAGTTGTGGTTGAGGTGGACGTTTCAGATCAACACAGATCCACATGCAAATCAAGAAGATGAAAGATAGTGGATAGATTCATTTTTTTGATGAAAGAGTTTTACAGTAGGAGATTAGTAGGAATGATGGCTCATAACAACTGTTATGATCATATGGAGGGGGCCCTTGAGTTCAAGCCACAGAACACATTTTACCATGTATGGGGGTTGGGGGGGGGGAGTGGTCAGTGAATACTGTTAAGCTGCAAAGCAAAGTGATTAAAAGAGTTTTTCAAAAAACAATCTGATAGTGTTGAGGGGAGAATAATAGGGAGATGAAACAAAAGATAGTGAAACAATATAGAAGGTTTTAACTTGCAAAGTTGCTCTCCTTGCTTCACTGTTTTCCAAGAACTGCAGACTGCTCATCACTTTTGAGTTCCCAGCACTCTCCTGCCCTTCGCTCAAGTTCTACCCTGACTCTCTGCAGTTGTCATCCTCTTTACCTATCAAGTGACACTGTCCACCCAGTTCACATTTATCTCAACTCTCCATTTCCTGCATTCATTACTTCACTAGCCCTTAACCAAGTTAGAATTGTTTTTCCCCCTTAGGTGACATTTCCCTGTTTTAGTGCATCTATTATTGGTACCTTTATCTTGCAAAATTGTTACGTTTTCTGAACTCGTTCCTATAAAGAATTCTGTTTTATTCACTCATATATTCAGAAAATCTTTGTAAAATTGAAGTTAGGTAGTAATGGCTAAGGTACATGTTGTATAAATCTGATGCCTTTACTCAGAGTAAAAGACACAGCTTGTAATTAGATTCCACTGCACCACGTGGATCAGATGAATCATAATCATGACATCCCAAATATTTTGTATGTTCTGAGGCAGTGAGCTGTTGAATAAATATTCACCAAGCTTAGTTTTATAAGATAAAATTCCAATTATCTCTGCGAGAAATATATTGCATGCAAAAATGCAGAGTCATAAATTAACCTGATAGTATTTAAAATAACCTGGTTGTCTGGGCCATACATATAACCAAGAGCCTATTAAGCAGGAAGGAGTAGAACAAACCATTCCCTAAATACCAATGTTTCAATACTTACCTTTTCATAAATAGTGTGCAACCTGATATGGTAAAATATCAATTAACTTTAATGCAGCCAATCAACAGAAAATTAAGTCTTCCTGAACAAACACAAAATACCCATGAAGCCCATCAGTAAGAAAATAAATGTAGTGCAAGGAATGATTCTATAAATAAAGCTCCTAAAAATTGTAAATTGACTTTTTAATTCAGGTCTTTGAAATGTTATTAGGTAATATTTGACACATTACAAACATTACATGAATGTAAACTCCTATTTTAAATATATATATATATATATAATGTATATATATACATATATACTATATATATATAATATAATACATATCACATATGTAACTTATGAAGCTTAATAACAAAATAACCCACCCCCCAGAACTAATCACCCAAATTAAGATCTAGAACATTTCCAACACCTTTGCTTCTATGTCTTTCTATCCCCTCCTCTGCCTACTCTCAACCAGGGAACCACTTTCCAGAATTGTATATTTATCATCCATTTGCCATGTTTTTATTACTTTTGTCACATATGATATGTAACTCCAGGCAACATTTACTTTTAACTTTGTTTCTGCGTTCTCTAAATGTTATAGTGTATGTTGTCATGTTTGAATTGCTTCATCCACTCACAACTGTTTCTAAGTTTCATCCCCCTTGGTATGTGTAGCTATTATTCATTCATTTTCATTGTTTATAATATTCACTCTTCTGAACATGGGCTTTTGAACTGTTTCCAGTTTCTTATCGTTGATACTGCTATTATGAATATTCTTGTCTCCTGATGGTCTTGCATTAGTCTTTTGGGGCAGAAAGTTGGTGGATATTAGAAATAGAGTTGCTGGATCATTTGGTATATGAATATTTAATCTTATGAGATTGTGCCAAATTTCCAATATATTCCTATAGTGTATAAGAGTTATGATTAATTCACACTCTTGCCCTTAGTCAGTATTTTACCAAAATATATTTAAATACAATATATTCATTAAATACATTAGAACCTTTCCATGGTGGAGAATAGTGGGATTAGAATAGAAGTAGGGATTCAGGCTAAAAAGAAGTAAAAATAAATGAAAAGAGAGGAGATGTGCACTTGGCAATAATAGAAACATAATGTAAATTATATGTTACATAAAAAAAAATACAATATAAATTATAAAAATATGCCATGAAATGTGGAGAATAATTCACTCAATCTTTGATACTGAGCTCCAAAGAATTAAAACGATAATGATTAAAAATTAAGTTGTTTAACTACTAAAACGTTCATACTTATCTTCTCTTAGCATTTTGAAGATATTATTCTAATATCTATAACATTCATTCTTGCTGTTGGAAAACAACTGTTGGTTAAATTGACAATTGAGGGGATTTATCTTCCTTCTAGCATCTTTTAAGATGTTGCTTTACTTTTTTCCCTTCTGTGTTTCCCTACAATAGTTTTAAGATTAGTTATTTCTACTGTATCTTTCAGCAGTAATAGAAAATATTCAATGGTCATCTGAAATATTTCCTCTTTCTCATTCATTTATTGTTTTTATGGGATTCTAATTAGACATATGCCAGGCTTTCCATTTTCAAAATATCTTAATCTTGCTTGTATCTTATAATCCCTTTGCTTCTTTGTGCCATACTGTGAGTAATTTCTTCAGACATATTTTCTAGTTCACCAGCTCTGTCTTCAGTTGTGTCTAATTTATACTTCAACCCATACATCAAGGCTTTTTAAAGTTTTATTTCAGTGATTATATTTTTCTTTCTTAAAGCTTATTTTGGTTCTTCCAAATTTTCTCCTCATTTTGAATAGTCTCTTGTTAGTTTTTCTTTTTTATGTTTTTATGTTTTTAATCTAAACATTTCATAATGTTCACTTCATATTTTATATATGATGATTCCAATATCTGAAGTCCTTAGATCTCTAAAACCAATTCCTGTTTCCTGCTGACTTTCGTTTATTGGCATTTACTTTCTTGTGTGTTTGGTGCTCTTTGATTATAGGCTTGTATTTAATTGGTGTTAATCAGTGATATTCCAGAATAGATATGCATTTCTTCCACCCAGGAACCAGGAAAGCTATGAAGTGGGACCAATTTATTCACTTTGTATGGTCCTGGCCTGCATAAAAAATGATAATTTTTTGTGTGTGTAATGTCGAATATACTAATTATCTTGATCACATATTGTACACAGGTATTCAATATTGTACGCCACAGATATATACAATCAACTATTCAATGATAAATAAATAAATAAATAATGAATAAATACAAAATAAATAAAGTTCCTCTCCTTAACTAAAGAGTCTAAAAATGTCTACCTTGGTCCAGACACTTAACCTGCATACTGATGGCATTTGCCTTGAGAGGAACCCCTCATCTTGGGAGTGTTTGTAGGACAGACTCCCGTTCTAGCTTCAACCTCTTTTTCTGTGTTTTTGTTGTTTTTGTTTCTGCCTTCTTTGGAGATGTCCCCAACTTCTGTTTAATCCAGTAATATAATAAAACTATGTATTATGCAAGACCTAGTTTTGATTTATTTCCCTAAGGCCACTCAAAACAACAGCTTGGGATGGAAATTCTACAGGATAAAAGATCTAATTTTACCCTTAAATAAAAACTATGATTATATTATTTAACTCTTTTTTTTTTTTTTTGTCTTTTTGTCTTTTTTCGTGACCAGCAATGGATCGCAACCCTCAGTGTCGCGCCCGTACCGGACCTGGACCGGCAACGGGATCACAACCCTCGGTGTTGCGCCCGCTCCTCGCTCAGCCAGTGAGCGGCCGGTCTGTATGTGGATCCGAACCCTCGGCGGGAGCGCCGCCACACTCCCAAGCGGCGCACTGTAGCAGTGCGCCACCGGGCCGGCCCCTTATTTAACTCTTTTATTCTGAAGATCCATTCTTTATTTTGCTACAAAAAATAAGCCACTCAACCTGTAAAGAGTGTCACTCATTTTCATATTGTCATAGAGCAAACTTATAGAATAGAAACACCTGCTACAATCTCCAAGGATATCACATATGTTTTAGGAAAAAAGTCATTCTTATTTGGATTCCAATAAACACAGTGTGGAAGAGGGAGTAACTAACTTCCTCTTCTGATTTTCCGTAATTTTACTAAATCATCACTGGGAAGACTAGTGGGTGAGCTGTCACCTATGCTAGAATCTGGTCAGGGTGGTAAAGCAAGCTATCTGAGTCCAGCTAAACTATAAAAATATGACCTTTTATTGTCCTTTTGTCCTGCTTCTGGAAAAGAAGAGCTCTACTTTATACCCTTCATGAGCTAGTGGTAGGCTTGAGTTATAACATGTAGGTTCCCTTTGGCTAAAGTTGTAAAAGAAGCCATCACATTCTTAAGGGTTTGACATCTCTTGGAAAGAAACAAACTAGGAGACAGAATGATGATCTGCATTTGCTTAGATAGATAACATTCACTCTGTGAGTCCAGTTGAAATGCTGTTAACATTTAAATAACCATCCCTGTGCTGGTCAACATATTCAGTCAGTTGATCAGGGTACCACCCCCAGACCTTTAAATGACACGTGTGAATTGAGTTCTCACTGTAGTGTCATGGCTTGGCTCTATCAGTTGTGGTTATCTTCTTTGATCTGAATGCCTGCTGTCAGTTTTTACCAGCCATGGCTGCCACCGCTTGGCAAAACTTTGCCACAAAGTCCAGCTCCCTTGCTTCCAGCTGCCTGACAAATTCACTGTGCTCCTCCTCAGCCCAACCTCAAAACCACTGCTCCCAAACCCATAGCTGGCTCTCAAAGATAGAAGGTGGTCTGTTTGCCCCAGACACACTAAGCTGCTCCAGACTATCTGGAAGTGGCTATAATTTTCCTGGTACTGCCTTAGCTACAATTTCCTCTAGGAAACATTCACATTTGGGATCTGACTAACTGGCAAACACTTTATCTCCTGGGAAGTGATGTAAAACTATGGGGGAGGGGAAGAATTAGTAATACTGTCTAGTACTGAGGGTAAGGAAGAAGGGAAGGATAATGGCATTGAAGAAGATGACTGCAGTGGCATCCTCCTTTCCTCTCAGGTACACCCAGAGATCGTCACAAGAGTCCTTAGACTCCAACTCTTGCCACTGCTTCCATGTTTCCTGAAAACCCTAAGCAGGTTGATTTAATATTGACAACTAAAGTACAAAACCATCTTTAAAGATGGTGCTTTTGGCAAGTGTTATTATGTTTTTTATTTTTATTTTTTTGTGACCGGTAAGGGGATCGTAACCCTTGGCTTGGTGTTGCCTGCACCGCGCATCCCTATACAGGATCTGAACCTGCGGCCTCGGTGCTCCCAGCGCCGCACTCTCCCGAGTGAGCCACGGGGCCGGCCCTTATTATGTTTTTGTAAATGCCTAGAAGTAAGTGAGGACTCTCAAGCTGCAAGGTAATAGAGCAATTTAATGGATGTGTTAAAAGCTAGTAAGTAAGGTCACCTCAGCCAAAATTTCTCTTCTCCCCAAAAGGATGAAAATGGTGTCTTTGACTATGGGCTTTGCCTTATGCTGATTTCCAAAGTCAAATCCTGCCTGACCTATGAGGTATTCATCCAGCTCTAGCTCTATATACTGGGTTTCATTATCAAGGTCCAGAGCTCTTATATTATTCCTAATCTCTGAACCCTTACTTACATATATGTGCTAATAATTATATAGTAGAGCACCAGTGATAATGCCAAAGCACTGATAATGGATAATAGATTTCAATTTCTTGCTTGAGTTGAACTTAGTGAAGCTTGGACAGTGGTTAAAAAGCTTTCAAAATAGCTATGTAGCAAAAGAAACTTAGGTACATATGAACTGTTAGTTTTCAGTCTAATCTTAAGACCTAGTGAATGGTTAATTAAGACCTAGTGAATGGTGAAAACGTGCTATAATTATTTAAAAAATATGTTCTGTACTATTTCTGTCCACCCTCCACCCCCCACTTTTGTGTTTGGAGGTTGTAATTGCCTTCTAAGTACACAAAGCTTGAAGCACGTGGTCTGCTTTGATTCCAGTCTTCAAGCCCGGGCAGCTTGTGTAAAGCAGTGGAATGCAGCAACCCAGTTTCTTTTGTTGCAGTCTGCTCTTTACCTTCTCCTGCAGGACGTTTCTTGTCACACGCCCACTTCTTATTGTCAGATGCAAAGTTCTTCATTGATAATTCCTCTAAGTAAATAAAATCTGAAGGAAACTTTCTTCCTTAATTTTAGATAGATTATATTTAATAACTAGCTTCATTAGTAAAGCAAATTCCTTAAAAAATGTCTTACATGAATTGTTTACCTTCAACACAGTATATAACAAAACTTACAAATCATTATTTCTAACTAGTGTTTTAAACTCTCCACAGAATATTCTTTCATATATTTCAATGGAGTAACTTTTAAATTTTGTTGGACGTTTTTTAATGTCTATAAAACCCTGATGACTACAAATTTTCATGATTTTGTGTGCTATTTAGAAGCAATTATAGGTTTATATCAAACTAAAACATATTTCCTAAGGACCTATAAACAAATTTTAGATTGTCAATTTAGATTATCAAAAATCTCCTGATGTGGAAAAAAAAATAAAATAAAATCTCTCTCTTCTCTTCCATCACCCCCCTGCTGCACATTCTGCTGAATGACTAAGAGTATCTCAAATTCAGCATTTCTCCAGCTGAGCTCCTGATCACCCCCACCCCCAATCTTGCACCATCCAAAGACGTCTCTATCTCCATTGTCAGAAATGCCCAACCTCTACCTGCTCAAGCCAAAAGCTTGGATCACTCTTGACTCATATCTTTCTTGTACTCCCTGCATAGAATCTATCAGGAGATCTTATTGGTGGTACATTTAAAATAAATTGAGATTGTGACCACTTACCAAGACCTCTGCTTCCACTCAGACCCAACTATGATCCTTTCTTTCTTGGACGAATGCAGCACCCCTAGCTAGTTTCTCTGCTTTTCTCTCTTTTCCCTTAAAGACTCTTCTTAATACAGCAGCCAGAGTGACTGAAGTTTTAAATATAAATTGAATGATGTTCTTATTCTGTTCAAAACCTAAAAACAGGTCCTTACTTCACTGAGAGTAAAAGCCAAAGTTCTGATGGTAGTCAAAGTGCTCTGTGTGATCAGTGCTCCATTCTTCTCTGACCTTTCCTATTACTCTCCCATCCTCTGCTCCCCCACACTAGCAGTTTTGCTGTACCTTCAATGTACAATGTATTTGTATCAGCTTATTAGGGACCAAGACCTGCCAGCATATGCTGACAATCTCTTTTCAGCAGGTGTGCTAGGCATAGTTTAAAGCAAAAGTCAAACTGAGCATATGCACCCTGTGGTTGCCTGTGCTGGCTCATGACCTGTACCTGTACAAGGCCAGAGCAGGTGGCATTGACTGGCCATGCCCCATGCAATCAGAATCTGTAATGGAAGTGTGCCTGGCTAACAGGCCTCTTAAGGCCCAGGTGTGGTATTTATACCTGTGAATGAAGCTCTACTTGGCTCAACATTTCTTGTTTTTTTAAATAAGTTTCTCAGCTACTGAATTTTTATCATCTCATTATCAACCACTTACACACACCTGATGCAAATCATCTTCTTGTCTACTTTTTATTTTACTGTAGGGAATTTGAGAAAACTTACATCAAATGTCCACTCGTGTCCTGATCAACTGTGGCACAGATGGTTCATTCATATGTATGAACACTGCTTCCAAGGACCCCTGTTGGGAAAATAGAATAGTTTGGTCAGGGCCCTTGCTGCAGATGCAGGTGGGTGTGGTTCAGCACGTGTATGAAAGCAAACTGTGTGTGTGTGGAGTTAGTGTGCATGTGTGCCAATGTATCTTTTTAGTTTTGTTGCTATTCTTGTGTTCTTGAGAGAGAGAGAGAGAGGTGAAGAGAGAAAGAGAAAGAGAGAGAGAGGGATAGACTTTTAGTGAAGCAGGTGGATGGGCGTTGGCCTTGGGTGACCGCCCAGCACAGCCAGGCTTTCCAACCTATGGCCCCAAGGACCCTTGGCCATTTGCCTAGCTCATAGACCTGTGTGAAGGGGTCTGGTGACCCAGCCTGGCATATGAAGGGTTTGTGTCCCAGTCTGTGAATGGGCTTGAGGAGTCTGGGAGCTCCAGACCCAGCTCTAGCTCATCAGTCGGCCCAGTGGGCAGGATTACTGGCAGGTAAAAAAGCCTGACATCTAGCATGGTCATGTAGCTTTACAACTAGCATCACGAACAGGATTAAGAGCTCTACAAGAGCCATAACCTCAGCAGACCGACAGCCCCTCATTATGAGATTTTGGGGATAGGATATATAGATCTTAGGGAAATGATTGTTGTGAAATTGGGAACTTTGTCAAACATTGCCTTCTACAGACAATAAAGGCAACCTCTTTAAGGAAAGCAAAGAGGCATTCTATTTGGTTTCATCATTTTTGCATTGCAAAATCTTTGAAGGTAAAAATAGCTTTCTTATAATTCAAAGTGCTTGTAAAATAAATGTTTAAGTTGTAGTTGCCATACAATGAACAACCTGTGCTATACTTTTTACCTTACTTCACTGACTTTATTTATACTTTAATCTTCCACTTCAGGGAACATCTTGGGAAATTACGGTGAGGTGGGGTTGAAGGATCAAAGTATGACTGATTGAAATATTAGGAAAGGTTTATTGTTATTCCACCCCCCCAACCTCACAAGGAATCAGGAAAATATCCATGTGACCTCCACCTCTGTTCCTTTAAGTTTCTATCATAGAGTTGCCCAACTCTAAATATGCTAGATCAGTAGATGACAGCAAATTTTATTATCCAAAACAGTAAATGAGGATGTACTAACCTTAAAAATTGAATATTCTAACTGAAAGTACATAACAGTGTTTTTAATATTTCTCCCACCCTTATGACACATAGCCATGTTCTGAGAAAAAAGCTGGTTTCAAGAATTGATACATCACTACTTTTTTAAATAGACGTGATGTAGCAAACTATCAGTAGTTAAGTTTCTTACATCTACTAAGTTCTTTGCACTATCACACCAGAATAGCCAATGAAATAGTACTTAGACATGTACACAGTTCCTAACTTAAGATGGTTCAACTTATGATTTTTTGACTTTACAATTATGTGAAAGTGATACACATTCATTAGAAAACATACATGGAATACCCAAACAACCATACTGCTTTTCACTTTGAATACTGTACTCAGTCAGTTACATGAGATATTCAACACTTCACTATAAAATAGGCTTTGTGTTAAATGTTTTTGCCCACCTGGAAGCTAATATAAGTGTTCTGAGCACTTTTAAGTTAGGGTAGGCTAAGCCATGATGTTCGGTAGGTTAGGTGTATTAAATGCATCTTTGACATAATGGTATTTTCAACTTTCAATGGGTTTGTTGGGATGTAACCCCTTGTAAATTGAAGAGTATCTGTATTCCCTTTCCCTCTGCAGCTTTCTTTTTTAGGTATTCTGAACATTCTGTGTAGAAAATCTAATTTATAGTAGTCTTTGAAAAAGATTTTTTTGAGAATTCACGAATGAATTAAGTAATATAAAGGCACCATGAAAACCCTAAAATTGGAGCAACTGGAAAGTCTCTGAAGGTATCATCCTGCCTCATCGTGCAGCATGTCAACCTTCTCTACCAATTAGGACAATGGAAAATATCACCTCTCAGATGATGTCGATACCAGAATTACCTGTGTTGTGCTCAGTCCTTAAAGCGTTTTCCTACCTGTCTTGTTCCTGTTTTTCCCAGGAAAAGCAATGCTAGTATTAATTAATTAATTATTTTATTAATTTTATTATGCATTCTAGCTGAGGATGAACCTAGGGAGAATGTCTTAAGCCTCTGTTCTTTTCAAGTCCTGAACATGTGCCCTGGGAGCATGCAGTGAGAAAAAACGGAAATGAAATCACAGCAGAATTAAAAACAAAAGTCAATTTCACTATGTCTTTTATCCATTCTTTCAAGCATATAGATTTCTGTCTAGAGGAAAAATCTTGAAATATTTTGAAAAGTTTATTTCAACCAAACTTGCAGAATTTGTCTCACCATAAATAGGTTTATCCCATTTTCCAACCCCCACAAATAAGCAGAAATACATTTTCTAATTCTATTTCAAGTTTTTGTACTTTCATTAAGTACAAAAGTCATTATTGAGGGACTTCTACTTTTATGGTAATCTACTGGATGTTATTGGGAATCAAATATAAAGAAAAGATAATCTAGAAACCATCTAGTAAGAGGGATAAGGAATACACACATATTAGTTACTTAAGAGAATATAGTTTCACCTACCCTTAACCCCCACCTAAAAATAGCAGCATGCAATATAATCTTGTATATTTGCTTTTGTTCAGTATTTTGTATATATTTTTAGAGCCAAATCAAATTTACTTGTAGTCTTGATTTTTGTCTTTACTACTTCTTAAAGAGTTCACATCTATTAAAACACTGTCTTAACTCCTGCAATATATCATACAATTTATTTTTCTCCAAAAGGAAGATTAAAATTTAATTCAGAGATAGGAAACAAATAAAAGGAACTCAATTACTGCTGGAGCTTTATAAGCACCAGTCTGGGAGATTCTGTTTTATGAATGGACGTAGTTTATTGTAAATCCTCTTTGCTTTTGGACCTTAATTCTCAGAGAGGCTTACAAGATAAGATTCATTGGTATGGAAATATTTCTTCAGCAAGAATGCTGTTGTGATTCTACTGTATGACCAATGAATGGAAAAGAATTCAAACTTGAAAAATCAAATGTGTTATACTGTTGCTTTGCCTCCCACAGATTTGTCACCTCTTTTCCCCTGAGTGACAGAGCTGCCAAAGATTACTCAAAGCCCATCTCTTCTGAGCAGTGAGAAGCCCTGAAAAGGGCTTAATCTCCCAGAACCCTCAAGATAGAGGCATTCCTTCCATTTGGGAAATTAACCCTGAACTGGGGTTCTCTTCCTGCATTTATTCTCCAGACCAGGAAGTTATAAAAAGAGAACACAGGTGTGGTTTTTCTAAATATAGTTTAACAAGTTTAACAATAGAAGCAGGTAACATTTAGTAAGACAAGCAAGGTGACAATCTAGTTGATCTACTAACAAAAGCTTGATTTTAGCAAACATTCTCTTTTTACAGCAATTTCCCAGTATCTTTACATATCAATCAGTAACCTGTCTGTCTCTGAGCCAGCAACCTTGCTGTGTTACCATTTTTTATCTTACAACAGAGATTTTATCACCTGGGGAAAATTTCCTGTCCTTTGCAAGGTCAGTATTTGAAACTGCAAGGCTTTGGAAAACCAGGCCCTGTGAAGTACATTTGCTTTATGCATCCTCCACATTATATGCAAAGCCATGTAGTAGAACACCTGTTCCTATTTTTTGAGGCTACATTTTGTTGTTGTAGTTGACATTATATGTTGTTGTTGTTGCTCTTATACTTTAAGTATTTTCCCCATAATTGTGCTTCCCACAAATGTGAAGGTTATTTTTCATTGTTTCTCCTTTAATGACGTTATCACAGGGCTTCTCCCAAATCCTGAGATACCCATATCTTCTAGCAGTGATTCTCAAACTAATGAGAACAAACCCAGGTGAAGCTCACTAAAATGCATATTCTAGAACCCCAATCCAATCCAAACCTTGTAGCAGGACAAACTTTTCCATTAGCCACAGGTACAGTGCTTAGGGTCCAGGATACTTTTAGGGATCCAAGAAAATTCACTATTTTCTTTCAAAATCTGAAGAAAAAAATATAATGCATCTCGAATTTTATTTGTTTTTATAATGGTACAGTGATAATATATAACTTTTAATATTTTTTATTGATAAAGGAGCCACTAAAGACAAAAGTGCCTAAGGGCCCATGAAAATATGAATGTGATCCAGCCTGCTAATAAGAACATGCAAGACAAAAGCCTAGAATCTTCATTTTAAACAGCACTCACAAGAAAGTTTTTGAAACAATGTTCTTGAGCAGTATTTAAAACTATATCTTTTCTTGGTTTCATCAGGGTTCAATTGGGGAAATGGAATCATTGTATTATTAAATAAGGGTTTATTAGAGGAGTTAGGCCTTATACAGTTATGGAGGTGCAGAGAAATAAGGTCAGGAAAGGAGATTTGGAGGATCCGAGAAGTCATTGGTTACCTCTCCTGAATATGGGCATGAATGGAAGGGTGGAAGCTGGCAGAGGAACCCAGGAAGCTAGACTTGTCCAGCTGAGGAAGGAGGATGGGGAGATGAAGGCCAGCTGGGAGAAGTCTCTGCAAGCCCGTTGCCCCTGCTTCAGCGGGGGCTGTAGGTGAGAGGGCTAGAGTCACTGTTTGTTCCCAGGACCTGCAACCTGGCAGGAGGAAAGGAGGATGCTGAGCAGAAAACCCCAGTGCAAGCTTGAATGAACCTGCAGACACCTCTCATGACCTGAGAGTGATGACTATTTCTTCACCTCTGCCTTAAAATCTCCTGCACATTTCTCATTCAGCTAACACTAGCCTGGAGGCACATAGGGAAAAGACTCTGGGAGTTGTAATTCCAGCTTAACCAGGTGGACAATACAAATATCTGCATCTTCTGTCATTCAGATGCTAGAAAATTTTTACCTGTGTAGCACACGCTCTGCTCCTTGGGCTTGGCTAGGGTCATGTTACTCCCCATGACTCCAGTCTTTTCTCTCCTACCCTCTCACTTACTAGCTGTGTGAATAACTCAGGAGGTTATCTAACCTTCTTGAGCCACATGCTCCTTCCTCATGTGACAATGGAGATACCAAGAGTACCTACTACAAAGGATTACTATGAGAAATGAATAAGAAAGGGTATTATTTTAAAATATTTTTTAATTAAAAATATTTTAACATTTACTCTTACATATTTGTGGGGTTACAGTAAAGGGTGTTTTTTACCAGACAGGCACATGGTAAATGTTAGTTACTATTATTATTATTATTATTATTATTATTAATAAAATAGATCACGATTCAAGTTGTGTGATAAAACCATACCAATAGTTCTAAATCTGCATCAAACTACAGTGCTATTTGCTGTCTTAACAATGTAATAGCTGGAGAGAAGACTCAGACTCCCTGAAAGGCACAGTAATTAGATGGCTGACTTTGTAGCAGCAACTTTGAAAGCCAGTAGAAAACAAGGGCATTCTGTTTTCAATGTGCTGAGAGAAAATAACTGTCAAGCTAGCACTCTGTATCCATACAACTATCTTTCAAGAATAAGGGCAAAATACATTTACACATAAGAGATTTGCCACTCACAAATCTACCCTGATGGAAATTCTAAAATACTGTATGTTTCTTAGGCGGAAGGAAAATGGACCCAGGAAGAAGGACTGAGTGGGGAAGGAATAGTAAGCCAAGGTGTAAAACATAACTAAGTCAAAAGAAATATTAACTGCATTGAAAATGAAATTAATACCACTAGTAATGGAGTCCTTTGGATATACTTTACCACTGGACAAGACTCACCAGATTTGTGGGACTCTTTCTTAAGACTCTTTGCTGTAGCAGACATGAAATTTAGTTGGTTGGGTTTATTTGAGGCCTCCCCTATAAGGTAATCAGAAAAGGTTCCAAAAGTGACACTTGAATTTGATGCTATGACAAGCATACTCTATATTGAATAAAAGTCAAAATAATAATTATCAGTCTCTAAATCAAGAAATGACTCTATGTTTCAATATTCTTTTAACAATTACAGTTTCTCTGGGACTTGACTTTTAGAGCTCGGTAAACCTGACTACAGCGTAGACTACAGGTTTCTCTTTGTATACAAAAGTACTTTGAAAAGTTCACAGAAAAAATAGAATTAAAAGATAATGCAAATCTTTCTATGAACTTTTTGAAGGCCTCTCGTAATTCTTTCCCTCTCTGATAGAAACAAAGTTTCTAATTTTTAACTAGTCACACAGCCACCTAGAATAGAGTCTACATTTTCCAAGTGTTCCTGGTAGCTAGTTGTACCTTTGAGATTAATTTCTGGCCAAGAGATGCGTTAAAAAATAATGGGTGTGAATTTCTGGGTGTGCCCTTAAAAGGAAGGAGTGTGCTGTCGACTGCCCACCTCTTCTCCAGTCCTGGACCGTGAACACAGTGGTAAGCCACCTTGGATACTGAGGAGGAAATGACCAGCAAGAAGAGCAAAAAGCACTTCATCAGTCTGGACTTGCACTCTTGTTTAAGCCTTTGTTATTTTGTATTTGCTAGCATTTAGCTGGATCTATAACCTAAATAATGCAGTGGCTATAGAGTACACATATGTAAATTTATAGGTACACTGAAATTCTTTATTGCAAGTACTACTTTGAATCTTTACATTTCACTGAAAACATTTATTATACTGTCAATATTTCAGTGAATTTCAGATGCTACTTTATATTTTAGAAGGCAATGCTATGATCATGAATGCACTAGAGAAATCTATAAGCAATGTTTTATGGTGATACTTTCATCTGTAAGCACTTGTCCTCCAGAAAGAAAGCATATACATTTAAGGTTAAACTTTTGTGCCTTTCCTACATATATTGGTAATTCTAAGTAATAATAAGAATAATAGAGACTGTCTCTATTGGTTTTAGTTTTAATAAAACTGTAATGGAGACTCAGAGCCAAGACAACTAGTACATATAATTATTTAATTTTAACCAGAGAACTTTGACAAAAAATAGCTGATTGCTTACTTTGTCTAAACAAAATCACCTTGTAGGCTGTATAGAGCTAAGCCTAGAAAATAATTAAATTACAAAATATTTAAGCCTAGTTTTCATGAAACACTAAATAATTCTATAGCATATTTCTTTCTTTTAGTAATTCATTTGGGATTATAATATTTGAGTCACATGTTAAGCTTGGTGGTTGTAATAATAAATTATTAACATTCTTTGATCTTTAACTCATGTCTGAGTAAGTTAAATTAACAATAAGAAAATACTAACTTTGCAGGTTAAAAATCAATTTCCAAAAATCTGAAAATACATATTTTTATAGCAGTAACATGACGAAACTAAATGCTTGTATTTCCGAAATTAAAAAAGTGTTCTAGAATTAATCATATGGTCATATTAAACATGCTATATCAGGATTCTATTTGTTAGTTATATTTTGAATGCAGGGTTAGATTGGTGTTTTATTAGTTTTTAATATTATAAAATGTGCTTAATGAATCAACTCTTTATTCTAAGAATAAAAATTTTCAATCACTTAATTTTCATAGCTACAATATAGTTCCACAAAAATTTTAATAAGAAAATAACTTCTGTTTCCTTGATAACATAATTCTTTTTAAATCATTACTTATGAACAATACTTGAGAGCATATTATTCGGAATGTTTTAAGATGAAACTGAAGTCTTCCAATTTGCTCTACTTTGAAAGAAAGTAGATATAAGTCATAGTATTTGACCTGTATAGTGTAATCATGTAATAATCATTAAATTTCTCTGTTACAGAATATCTTCAAGAACCAAGGGGTAATAATCCTAGCATCTTCTATTGTGAGCATAATGGAGATTGACATCGTGAAGTATATGAAAACATGTGGAATAGTTTACTTTAAAATATGATAAAAAATAACATTTAGTTCTCCTTTTAAACACTAGAGTTTATCTAGTTAAAAATGTGGAAAATACAGGAAAGACAATTACCCATAATATTACTATCTAGAGAAAGCCTTTATGTCTTGATATATTTTTATTCTGTTGTTTATTTTCAACATATAAGCTTATATATCTACATATCTGTATATTTATAATAATGGTCAATTTACATTGTAATCATACTGTAATAGACTGAACATTTTCATATATTTTAAATATGCTTTTTAATAACTGTGTACTATTTTATTTCGTAGAATTTTTGTAATAATTTTTAAAATTTTTTTGGAGGCATTCAGAAAGCAATTGTCTTTTCAAGCACCATTAATAGGAAGCAAGTTGAAAGTGACAAGTGAGACATTATTTATTCACTCTCTTAACTTCTTTCAAAAGTACAGGGTAATAGACAAGTTATATTTTGACCCTATTGATGAAAACAAAGTTATGGCACTTGTTCTGTCGCGAGTGGAAATCATATGTAGAAATAGTTACAAACACCAGTGAGTATATAGAACATTTTGGCACTTAAATTATGGTGTAATTTAAACTTTTTAGCCTGCCATAAAGGAAGAGGTGAATACAGGCATGTAGTATATCATTACAACTGAGGAAATGCTACTGGAGGTAAATATAATGTACTGTGGAAGCACTTGTTAGTCTCCCCTAAAACTATGCTGCACATATACAGGTACCACTTCCTACACACATACACACCCCTGAGAATGTTAGAGATTTGTGAAAAGCATGCACTTTTTGGCTTATTTTTTCTTGTCTTGGTTTTTTATGCTTCTGTGGGTAACAGGTATTTTCTATGCTTTTCTGAGTAACAGGTATTTTCTACGCTTTTCTGAATAACAGGTCATTTAACCTTTTGAGGTATTTAATTATTATTTTTTTAATCTTTAGTTTCTATTTGGTTAAAATGATTTGGGAAAGTACTCTAATAGCATTTAAGTAATTAAAACATAATGTTCCTTATAAATCAAAATACAGTACACAACAGTATTGAAGTCAAACATGCAACTTCCTTTCGATTATCTTAAAAAATATTCTACTGAAACTGTGTAGTAGACTCATCTGCCTAGTAACACCAATTTTAACCCAAGTTTCCAGACTTTCAGAAAAACAGTGTACTATTGCCTATCTGAGTCTGAAAAAAGTCTGTGCATCTAAAAAATAAATATTTGTAAATATTACATTCAAATTTAACGTGGACACTTATCTTTTTATGCATGCCAAGTAATAAAAATTTTTAAATCGCTTCAATAGTTCAATGATACAGCAGATATATATTTTATCATAATTTGCTTATACCATAATTTCTTACTGCAATGTGTAATTTACAATATATGCTATTTACCAATTTTTAAAACATAGAATATTTCTGGCTTTCTAATTCCTAAATAATCTACCCTATTTGAGCATTTGCATAATTAGTACTAGGATAGTGTTCTCCAGGATAATTAAAGTCATTCTTAAAATCTTTCTAACATGCCTTCCATTCTAAGAAACATAAAGTTTTGATGAGTAAGTTGTTCTATAGTGTCCAAAACTATCAGTGTAAATGTTTTACACATTTTTTAGTTAAAAAAAAAATCAGTGCCAAATTCTTCTGTACATCTTACTTGACTGAGTGGAAATATGTTTTGAAAATACTTCTGAGTATACATATGGTACCAAAGACCAAATACTTACATAGGGTAAAACACTTACTCATTGGTCAAAATTTTTTTTTTTATTTTGTCAATATACAATGTAGTTAGTTATTGTGTCCCATCACCAAAACCTCCCTCCCTCCTCCCTCTCCCCCCTCCCACCCAGATGTGTCCCCTCCATTTTCTCGTTG
>NW_007726175.1:859041-901797 GCF_000696425.1 Galeopterus variegatus | reverse complement strand
GGTTTTTTTTTTTTTGTGTGTGTGTGTGTGTGTGTGTGTGTGTGTGTGTATGTGAGTGAATTGATTTGTTTTTTTTTCTTTTTTTTTTTTTTTTAATTTTTATTTTGTCAATATACACTGTATATGATTATTATGGTCCGTCACCGACACCTCCCTCCCTCCTCCCTCTCTTCTCCCCCCCAAGAATGTCTTTTCCGTTTGCTTGTTGTAGTAACTTCATGAAAGTATAGTTGTTATATCTTCTTCCCCACCCACCCGGGGTTTTTTTTGTGTGTATGTGGGTGAATTAATTTGTTTGGTTTTTTTTTAGCTCCCACCAATGAGTGAGAAGATGTGGTATTTCTTTTTCTCTGCCTGACTCGTTTCACTCAGTATTATTCTTTCAAGGTCCATCCATGTTGTTGCAAATGGCAGTATTTCATTTGTTTTTATAGCTGAGTAGTATTCCATTGTGTAGATATACCACATTTTCTGTATCCACTCATCCGATGATGGACATTTGGGCTGATTCCAGCTCTTGGCTATTGTGAAGAGTGCTGCGATGAACATGCTGGGGATATATCCAAAGGAATGGAAATCATCAAGTCGAAGGTATACCTGTACCCCAAAATAATTTTTACTGTTCAAGGATCTCCCAGTTTACTACAGTCTGCATGTTCAGTTAGTCATAACTTGGCATCAAGTGGGTCATACCCTGTTTCCAGTAAAGGGAAGGAACTCAACAGGCAAGTAAAAATTCTAGGGATGGGACAGACAAATTGAACAGAATATGGTACCACCTTGGCACATCACATATATGTTCAGGGCAAGAGCAGCAAGCTGCTCCACCAGATTTACAGAGCATGACTTTAGGGGATTCTGCAGGGTGTCCAGGCTTTGACCAGAGGTTGGACTTACGGAAGTTTTCAACTAAAGAGATACTGAGATTTCCACTCATCAATTTTAACTTTAGTAAAAGGAGGATTCCAAATCCTGGGAGAGAAAATATAGACATTTATTGCTAACTGGAATTCCTAAGTTGATAACTTAGGTACATTATTAAAAAAAGAACTAGGAAACAGTGATAAATCAGGAGCCTAATCAATGACCAAAGGCAATATCATTTATAGTCAGATACTTGGGGCTGAAATTCTGGCTCCTCAGGTTAGTAACTGTGAGATCAAAAGCTGTGATTTAAACTATTTTTTGCCTCAGTGTCCCACTTATAAAACGAAAATAATAATAGTACTTATTTCATAAGGTGGTTGTGAGGATTAAATAAGATAAATAAGATAATGACTGCAAAGTTAGTTTCTTAGCTTCATTTCTGGTACAAACCAGGCATTCAGTAAATATTAGTAGTAGGTATTGTGGCTAGATAATCATTTTTGTCTTTTTTCTCTGCAATCTCTATTTCCCTTCACTTGGGATCAGTGAAGAGTTAGTCATGTTGGCATGTGGTAGAAGACCATCCCAGGCAGGGAGAACGACCAGTGCAAAGCCCTAAGGCAGGAGGGTGCATGGTGTACTCAAGGTACAGCAAAAATTCTGGTGCAGGGTGAGCTGAACTGGGGGGGGGCGGGGTGAGTAATAGGAGAGAAGGTCAGAGAAGAATGGAGCACTGATCATAGAGAGCACTTTGGTCATTGCCAGAACTTTGGCTTTTATTCTCAGGGAAATAGGGAAATGTTTTTAGGTTTTGAACAGAATAAGAACATCATTCAATTTATATTTAAAACATCAGTCACTCTGGCTGCTGTATTAAGAAGAGTCTTTAAAGGAAATGGGGGAAAAGCAGAGAAACTAGTTGGGGGTGCTGTGCTCATCCAAGAAAGACAGGATGATGGCTGGGTCTGAGTGGAAGCAGAGGTCTTGGTAAGTAGTCAGTCTCAATTTATTTTAAATGTACCGCCAATAGGACCTCCTGATGGATTCCATGCAGAGACTGCAAGAAAGACGGGAGTCAAGGATAATCCAAGCATCTGGCTTGAGCAAGTAGAAAGCTGGGCATTTCTGACAATGGAGATAGAGACATCTTTGGATGGTGCAAGTTTGGGGGTGGGGGGAGAGGATCAGGAGCTCAGCTGGAGAAATGCTGAGTTTGAGATGCTCTTAGTCATTCAGCAGAATGTGCAGCGGGGGGTTGGAGGAAAGGAAGGGAGAGAGATTCAATTATATTTTTTTCCACATCGGGACGTTTTGATAGTTTAAATTAACATTCTAAATTTTGTCTATAAATCCTTAGCAAATGGGTTTTAGTCTGATACAGTAGTTGCTTATAAATAGCACACAAAATCATGAAAATATATAGTCATCAGTGTTTTATAGACATTAAAAAATGTCCAACAAAATTTAAAAGTTACTTCATTGAAATATATGAAAGAATATTCTATGGAGAGTTTGAAAACATTAGTTAGAAATAATGATTGATAAGTTTTGAAAGTAAACAATGCATATAAAACATTTTGTAAGGAACTTGCTTTACTAATGAAGCTAGTTATTAAATATAATCTATCTAAAATTAAGGAAGAAAGTTTCCTTCAGATTTTATTTACTTAGAGGAATTATCAATGAAGAACTTTGCATCTGACAATAAGGAGTGGGCGTGTGACAAGAAACATCCTGCAGGAGAAGGTAAAGAGCAGACTGCAACAGAAGAAACTGGATAGCTGCATTCCGCTGCTTTACACAAGCTGCCCGGGCTTGAAGACTAGAATCAAAGCAGACCACGTGCTTTAAACTTTCAGTATTGAGAAGGCAATTACAACCTCTAAACACTAAAAAGGAAACAAACAAACAAATAAACAAACAAACAAACAAAAAACCACGAAGCATTTTTTACAAAACAATTATAACACATTTTAGCCATTCACTAGGTTTTCAGATCGGAATGAAAACCAAAACTTCACATCTACCTATGGTTTCTGGCTAGATCCCTATTCTAAAAGCTTTTCAACCACTTTAAAAGCTTCTCTAAGGTCAACTGAAGCAAGACATTTAAATCTATCATCCAATATCAGTGCTTTGGCATTATCAACCTCTGCATCTTTTAACCATATGACAACAAACATTTAAAGTTTCAGATATTGCACTTTTAAAAAGTTTATTTATTTATTAATATTATTTTACATTCTATGGTGTTGTGGAGCAGTTGGTGGGGACAGGGAGATGTGAAGGGTGAGGGAAATAGGGTGGTAGAAGGAGGAAGGAGGAGGGATGACATTGAGGCCTGTGGCACCTCTCTCATTCCTGCAGGGGAGACCAGGGGGCTTCCAGTGGTGGCTCGGTCATTGCTGGTCTGGGTACAGATGTCAAGGGGTGTGACTGAAGCCCTCACCCCCCACTGCACCAGCTTGGGAGCCTGGGGTGCTTCCTGTGGTAGCTTGGTGGTTGTCACTGGGCTAGTTTTGGATGTCAGGGGGTGTAACCGAGGCCCTTGGCCCCACTCCGCCCTGGCTCATGAGAGCCCAGGGCCCTTCCTGCAGTGGCTAGTTGTCATTGCTGGGCTGGCTGGGGGTGTTATTGGGGGGAATGGTTGAGGTCCCCAGCACTCCCTCTTCCCTGACTTGGTAGCCCAGTGAACTTCCAGTCCTTCTAGGTGTTATAGAGATCTTTGGTGAAGTGAGACCTTTACTAGTTAATATCAAACTTTGGGGCCGAGCCCGTGGCGCACTCGGGAGAGTGTAGTGCTGGGAGCGCAGCAGCGCTCCTGCCGCGGATTCAGATCCTATATAGGGATGACCGGTGCGCTCACAGCACTCACTGGCTGAGCGCGGTGCAGCCGGTCTCAAAAAGGACAAAAAAAAAAAACAAAAAAAAACCTTTGTCTCTTATCTGTTAGTATTTTGTTTTTTCTTTCAGTTCTGAGTTGGATTATTTGCTGTTCCTACCACATAAACTCTGCACTGGAACTAATTTGTTGTCCTTTGCTTACTTTCAAAAAGGGGGAACTTACTGTGGGGACCAGCACTTGAGCTCTGTGGTTGAGCTAAATTGCTGCTTTGCTGCTGATTCCCTGCAGAAGGCTTTTTGGGGAGCTCAGGTTTTAATGGTTGACTTTGTAGGTACTTCCAGGTCTGGTGAGATCTGGTACACCTGGGTTGTGTGGTAACTCCAGTCTGGGCCTGAGTCTTTTCAGCAAACTGCATCCCCTTCAGTTCTATATTCCTGACCAGTCTCCTCTGAGTGTTCCTACACTGATTGGGGGGCAGATCAGTTGTCCTTGCTATGCCCTAGTGTTCCCCTGGTGGGCCTGTCTCCCCTACTGCCCACATTCCAAACACTTCTCACAGCATGGGCCGTGTGCCAGTCCCTTGCAGTGACTCACCAGCCTCTGAGTGGCTCCTTTTTTTCAGTTGTTGTGGCTCCTCATTCCTATGTGGGTCCACAGAAACCCTATTAGTAGTCTTGCTGGCCTGAGGGCCACTAAGGCCCTCTTGTCCCCTGCTGCCTCCAAGCAAATTCATCCGAAGGCCACAGCTGCAGTTTTTGCTGGCTCCTGCTCCGTGCACTTGGCAGCTCCAGCCTGGAAGCAGCTGGGGCTTGAAATGGTTGGAGTGGTTCTTTCTTTCCCTCATCATGGCTTCTCCCACCTTCATGCACTCCATAGGTCTCTCCTCCTCTTCCCCAGAGCTCCAGTGGCCTCAGCTTGGCTGTTGTTGTTTTTTAATAGTTGTAAATTGGTTGATTTGTGGGAGAGAGTGACACTGAGGACTGTCTATTAGGCCATCTTGACTGGAAGCTTGTCCAAATATTGCACTTTTGGAAGATGCTCCAGAAACAAATGGAATTGACTTTTAAATGCTGTGTCCTTGAGGAATAGTTCTAAACCTTAAGAGACATAGTACATAGACATGCATCATTCATGGCAGCACATAGCAATCATATCTACAGGTGATGGGCTGTCTCTATAGAAATACCAGACCTCAGTGAACACACAGGGTCAGAGCAGGTCCCAGCAATTATGTAGGGGCCAAACATATCTCGCCAAACATACAAGCCCACAGGTCACCTGTTATCCAGGCAAACTTCCATTGAAGATTCTATTGCTCATGGTGTGGCCAGTCAATGCCACCTGCATTGACCTTAGTAAAGGTACAGGTAATGAGCCAGCAGAGGCAGCCCCAGGGCGCATATGCTCAGTTTGACTTTTGCTTTAAACTATGCCTAGCACACCTGCTGCGAAGTAAGGAGGTTGGCAGCATATGCTGGCATGTCCTGGGCCCTAATAAGCTGGTGTAATAGATAGAAGTAAGAATTCAGAAAAAGCAATGGAAAAAAAAAAAAAAAAAAACCCAGAAGTTTTTATAGGCCTTCTATACATTGATGGCTGTATTAATATTTCCTGTTTTAAACTGCAAAGCACTAACGAGGTCCTAAGCTCAAAAATTTTAGTGCACCACATAGTTAGCCAGAATGTGTTGCCGAAAGTGTTATGTACACAGAGACAAGAAGGGGATTCTGGAGGGGCTGACCTTGGATTCAAGATCTTGTCCATAGGCTTGAGTGTCACCCCACCATGTGGTCTCCATTTGGCTCTGCACTGGTTATTTGTGACAAGAGGAACAATCTTTCTTCTGGAGGCAGGCTGATTTCAAGCCGAAGCATTTTCATAGCAAGGGGCAGTAAAAACAGTTCCTAAGACACAGGAATGATAATACAGGGGAGTAAGCATGCTCTGTTACTAGACGGAGCCCACACTCAATTCAGTTTTGGGGTGTCAGAAAATAAGACTCAAAAGCAACAGGAGAATTATAATGCTTTAAATAAATAATGCTGAATGTGAAAGAAAGACACCTAAAATAAATCTGGCATTTGGGGATGTCTTCATTGCAAATTTCTAAATTTTACAGGAGGACAGCTATGTCTTTAATGTCACTCTAATTGCAGAAATTCTGATACACTCATGGAAAAACATCGCTGGAAATAATTTGGAATGAATAATGGAGAGGAGAAAATATTCAGCCTTGGAGTTAAGTTAATTACTGTACTGTTTTAACCTAGATTAGAGCCTTCTGAGAGAGTTGTTCTAGGGGAAAATTCCATTTGGCTGTCCATGGTCCTGGTAAGATGATCAGAGGAACAGTGGTTGGTATTAGGGGTTGGGGGGGGGTGCTCAAGAATGTGGACATATGGCCAGAGGTACTGCTGATCTCTCCCACTAAGGGAGGTAGCAAAGTCCTATGTTGACTGTAGGTCAGGGTTTGGCAAACTGTTCCTATAAGGGGCTAACCAATAAACATTTTTGGCTTTGCAGGCCAGATGGTCTTTGTCACAACTACTCAGCCCTGCCAGTGTGTAGTATGAAAACAGCCATAGACAATATGGAAACACATGAGTGTGGCTCTGGCCAATGAAACTTTATCTATGGACACTGAGATTTGAATTTCATATAATTTTTATCTGTCACAAAATATTACTCTTCTTTTGATTTTTTTTCAAGCATTTAAAATTCTGAAGCCCATTCTTGTCTCCTGGGCTGTACAGAAACAGAGAGCCAGCTGGAATAGCCCATAGGCTGCGTTCCTTTGCTGACACCTGTACTAGGTTAAAAGGTAAAGCTAATGTGTTAAGATTTTTACCCACCTGTGATGTTTCTTTTTTTGATAGGGGACATCTATCAAAGTTACACTTCTGGCATCATTTTTCTACCCCCTTCTTTTTCCATGGATGTAGATTTAACCCAGATTGTTGAATCATGCCATTAGTTTATAGTCCCTATTGGACAGAACTAAAATAGTGAAGGTCCTAATTATAGGTAGTCTGTGGGTAATTGGTGTCTGTTCTTATTACTTCGCCAGTGGGAGTGAATAACACGGCCAAGTTATGTCCCATCTGCAGGCTTACAACGTGTCTGTGACAGCTGTTTCAGTCCTCTCCAAGCAGCCCATGTATCAAGGAAATTGACTCCATTCCCAGTTCCAGGTGGATCCTGATTAGACCTAAGCCATCATTCCCAGCTCTGCTGACAGTGACCGGTTCAGAAACCTTGGCTAAGCTGGTGAACATTTGCAATATGTGATGGCAACTGTTGCTAGTAAGGAGTGGTCACAGTGACCTGAGTTGCCTCAGATCTTTTTCCAAGGTTGGAGGAAATGTTTTTCTTCTCTTGCACTGGATATAAACAGGAAAGCATGTTGCTATGTAATTAATGCTGGCATCTATCTTGTGATCATGAGGAAGCAAGCCTGAGGACAAAGCTGGCATCCTGAGGACACAGAGCTGAAGGAGAGAACGAGATGTTTCCAGAGCTCTGCCTCCTACGTGAGGAGAATCCACCTTATGCCTGGACCCCTTGTTTTGTGAGAAGGTACGTTTCTTTATTGTGTAAGATCATTATAACTTGTAGTTGAAATGAGCTATATAAAAGGGGACAGACGGGCAATTATACATTTGTTTATGTTTTATTATACAAGCAATACATGATTAATATTGAAAAATACAGATAAGCAATGAGAAAAAAAAAAAAAACATAAAGGGGCAATCAAGGTCAGCCTGTCAAGGCCTGGCGAGTTAGCTCAGGTAGTTAGAGAGCAGCTTTATAACAGTGAGGTTCATGGGTTTGGATCCCCAGACTGGCCAGCCACCACCAACAAAAAGTAAATAAATAAGTAAAAATAAAATGGTTTGGGCCGGCCCGGTGGCGCACTGCTATAGTGCGCTGCTTGGGAAGCGCGGTGGCGCTCCCGCCGAGGGTTCGGATCCCACATACAGACTGGCCGCTCACTGGTTGAGCGAGGGGCGGGAGCAACACCGAGGGTTGCGATCCCGTGGCCGGTCCCAGGCCGGTACGGGCGCGACACTGAGGGTTGCGATCCGTTGCTGGTCACGAAAAAAGACAAAAAGGAAAAAAATAAATAAATAAAATAAAATAAAATAAAATGGTTTATTTTACGATAAAAAAGGTTGTTATACTATTACGTCATTCCAGATGTCTTGCTATGTATATACATACATTTATATACATATATTTTACATTAATGAAGTCATTGTACACAGTGTTCATTTTTTAATATTTTTAATTTTAATTAGTTTTAGATTTATGGAAAAGTTGTAAAGGTAGTACAGTGTGTTCCCATATACCTCATATCAAGTTTATTACCTTAGTATGGTACAGTTATCACAATTAATGAACCAGTATTGATACATTATTACCAACTAAAGTCCACACTGTATTCATATCTCCTTAGTTTTTACCTCATGTCCTTTTTCTGTTCCAGGAACCAGCCAGGAAAGATACTTCATTCTATATAGCAATCATGTCTCCTTAGGCTCCTCTTGGCTGTGATAGTTTCTGAGAATCTTGTTTTTGAATATCTCGATGGCTTTAAACGAATACTGGTTAGGTGTTTTGTCCAATGTCACTGTATTTGGGTTTGACTGATCTTTTTTTCTATGTTTTTCTTATGGTTAGACTGACGTAATGGTTTATGGCAGGAGAACCACAGAGGTAATGTGACATTGTCGTTACATCATATCAAGGGTACATACGATCAACATGCCTTATCACTGGTGATGCTGACCTTCAGCACCTGCCAAGGCAGTGTTTGTCAGTGTAAAGTATACACTTTTTCCCCTTTCCATACCTACTCTTTGGAAAGAAGTCACTATACACAGCCTGCACTTAAGTCGCGGGGAGCTACGTTCTACCTTCTTGAGGGCAAAGTTTCCATAAAAATTATTTGGAAATATTTCTCATGAGAGATTTGTCTATTCTCCCCCCATTAGTAATGCATAATGTATTTAAGCACCACTTTTTCTCACTAAGCAATTCACGATGTCTTTCCATGTCGATAATTATAAAATATACACCCCTATTTAATTGGCTTCCTAGTATTCTGCCGTATGCATGTCGTAAGTTATTTTTAAGCAATCTCTATCTAATTAACATTTAAGTTATATTCCTTTAAACTATTTTAAACACTGCAGTACACACCAAGAAACTTGAAAAATTTGTGACTAATTTCATGCCACAGTTATAAGCTTAATTTAGAGGACGTCAGAAGTTGTGAAGAAATGGACCATCTCAAAGACAGAGAAACACCCCAATATCTAAGTAAACCTATCTATGGCCCAGCACAACAGGCCACTTAGGGAGCAAGCATTGAGGGCCTGAGATAACCTCAAATCTCAGATTTTGAATCACATCTCAATAATACAGTAAAAAGTGCTCGTTTGGTGTTTCAACATGAAAACATACCAGGGAGTTGTATTCAGTACAGCAAGGCTTGGAGGCACAGAAGCTCCTGAAAATTGTCTGTAGTCAAGAAATCCTAAATAATATTAGTCCTCATTATAACCCTGAGGATATCTCAGCCTCAGGAATGAGAAGAAAAGAGGTGTTCCTGGTTATCTTTTCGGTATGAGATCGCCAACCATCCCAGACAGAGGCAGGCAGCTGTCCATAGCAAATACACCCCCAGACACCAAGTGAATCTCAGTAAGTGTGTGTCACTGGTAGGGATGCATCGGGAAAACCGCTTCAGTCTGGGCTTTCACCAGAGCCACCCCCAGGCTCAGGTTAAAGATAGTACTTACTTACTTCTAGTCCCATAGAGAGGGCCACAAGTGTGTTTGTGGCAGTCATTTTGTGGGCTTCAGCAGGGTATGATAGGTTCAATAACCATGCTTTGATTGACTAAAACATCAAGATTTAAAGAAAATCTGGCATTTGACTTAGTTGGAGTGAGGAAGGATATTTATTGACAGGATGCAACCCTAAGACTTTAATTGGCGATTGAACGCATTCTGTTTTGGAAGTTCCAGTAGGAGAGACAAGGAGAGTTCCTCAAACCCCAGTAGCAGTATTGTAGGAATGGACTTTGAGGGCTCAGCAAGTGGTGATTCTCAGTGCCTCCAGAGGCTGGAGGGAAGGATTATGCTTACCCAGAATCCAGAGTAGGGGGAGAGGAAGGCACAGGTGAGGTGAGAAGAAAAGGTCAGAGTCAAGAGTCTCAGGGATTGCGTGGGGGAGCTGCAGGAAGTACTGGGGAAGAAGGGGTGCTCTGTTGCCTCTCCCCCCATTCCCCACTTTGCATTCAGACACAGACATTGCCCAATAAATGTTTTATATCTGAAATGTCTCACCATCACAACTGATAGACACTAACAACTTAGGTGGGAAGAAAATCTCAAAGATAGGGCTTCTGAGATGACTATACCCCTTTATATCTGTTTAAGAAGTAACATATATCTTTATAGCATCTCTTTCTATATGTATCCTTTTTACTGAATTTGATTTCTCACCTTAGTTTTATTGATTAAAGTTACTTGTATCAGTCCAGAAAAGCCAAATGCATGCAAAGGAGTTCATGCAAACGATACTCCTATACAGAATTCTTAAAAACAAGAACAAAAAGTAAAGAAATGGCATGATATACCCCATTGTATAGGAAGAGAGACAATGTCATTTACTTTATGAAATAAATTTTCTGTGTCTTGGTTTTTTATACAGTGTTGACTATAAAATTTTTTAAAGCCGCATTGATTTCTCACAGCAATGTAAGATCTAGCCTCTGTAACACAAATCAGAATTTAGGCATATATCTGTTCCATAAATCATCACCATGAGATTCAGAATGAAACTGTAAATAAAGAGGACAAATAAATGTGAATATAACATAATAAGATATATAAATAACATATAAAATAGATAAAATAAAACTAGTAAATTGTAGGACTTATGATTACAGAAACATGACTGTGTAAAACTAATATGGCTAATAGAAAATGGGATATGGAACAAGAAAGGAGCAAAGAGTTTAAGTTTACAAACTTCCTTATTTTTCATACCAAAGAGCCAATAGATACTGTATACATTTGAAAGTGTAGATGAAAGAAATTATGTTTTTATTCTTATTTCTTTCATATTATCTTTATATTTTTTCCTTATGTCCAGTGGAAACTTTTTTTTAGGAATGAATACCTTTTAGGGTAAAGAAGCATTTATTTAAAGGTCAGTGATTTATTTGGCTTTAATTTTTTTTAATTCTGTAAATTTCTTATTAACTTTAATACATTTTAAATTTTGAAACATCATGAAGAATACGATCACATTTTATCTTTCTTATTTATATCTGTGTTTATAGATGTGAGAAGTCTGAGACAACATTTGTAAAATATTAAGGACTAGTGTTTCTCAATGGTGGCATTTATGATATTGTTTGTTTTTATATGTTTTGAGTACTTCTATTCTTGAATTACTAAAATTAATATTTCCTCTCAAATATGTAGATGCATGTGTATATACATAAATAGAAACGTGTGCCATATATTTTGTGTCTATACATCCATAGATATGTAAATATGTAAAGTCTAGAAAAATGAGGTTAACAGTTTTACCTGGAAGGGGAGAAGAGGTATTAGGGGAGGTAAGAAAAGAATTATCACTTTCTACTCTCTCTATATGATTTGCATTTGTAGTATAATTATATATTGCTTTTGTAATTTTAAATTTCTAATTTTTATTCAAGAAAAAAAGTTAAATTTTACAAAAAGTACTTTTCTCCATCACATGCTTGATTTTCTTATATTGCTAAAAGCTCAAAGAAAAAAAGATCAGCTTCTGAGTAAGCTCTCCAACCCAGCTCTTTGAAGAAAAAATGTGTGCCTTACAGGTATTTGCCCCAGCAGGAGTCCTAGCTCAGAGATGTGTGCTCTGTATCTTCATAGACATGTCCAAGAGTTCAGTTGGACATAAAACACCCTATGGAGGCCTAGTACATCCAAATCTACTTAATTTGAAAACAGATTTGGATAGTAGTTACATAGTAGTTGGACATGCATATTTATGCACTGGGCATGCGTATTTTTGCTCAATGGCAAAAAGACTTAGAAAAACTCAGCTAAAACATTTCAAAACTTTTTTGTTTTTTTAAAGAACATTTTCAGACTGTCAATTAAGTTACTTCAGAAGACTTTCTTTTTTTCAATGTATTATCTATCCAAATGATAAAAAGAAAAATCTTCAGACAGCCTTATGGAAAACTTGAATGTAAGCCAAACTTCATTGTTTTCTTTCATTATCTAATGTTCAATTGTTTGAATCATGAGCATATTACCATGAGTTTTAAAGGACATATAATTATATTTGCAATAACTACTGACAAAAAAAGGATTATACAATTGAAAACCCATATAAATGTGCTTTCGGGCAACTAGAGAAAGGTGTCATACAAATAGTTAATTTATTATACATTCATAATTTCTAATTTAAATTAGGGTTTTGAACTTAATTAGTTTTATTCACTTTAAAAATCAAACGTACAAATATATTCATCTGTTTTCCAATAGATGTCAGTATCAAAAAAGAAAAGAGCTAGTTTTTTAACTATCTTGCAGTACAAAAAGGAATACTTGTTTTCCTTCTTTCTGGTTTTATGTACTCAGAATTGCCAGCCAGTATAGGTAGTCCAATAACACAAAATGGTTATTTTGGGGCAGGGAATTCATGTAATTAGTGTAGGTAGGGATTATGGTGCTTAAAGTGGAAGAAAATAATGTAAAAATATCTGAATATTTTTTGAATAATCTCCATTTCCTTTATTTCTTTGTGGTCTTTTTTATTCATTCTCTCTCTAATCTAAATTCTAATCCCTCCTCTTTGGTTTCTGTCTCCCAACTTAATTCAACAAATGATTTTATGTTCAAAAAAGGATTTTACATATTTTCACATAGTATTTTAATCTTTGAAATAATATATTTTTTATAATAATAATAACATGACTCATCTTTGTCATCTATTCCCTTTTCACTGTCATAGAACTTTAATTTATCTTAAATAAAGCATTATGTTTAGAACAAATATTAGTTACCAGAGTTTTCAAGCTAATTTATCAACAAAACACAGAATTCAAATCTAGAGAGAATTGAGAATTTAGAATGTTAAAAATGGGAAGGATATTTATTCTGAAATTTATATTTAATCATACATTATCAGTATGCATTGTGTCCTATTAAGTTTTTACGTGGTATGTAGTTCTCAGAGCAGATCTGTTACTGATGCACGGATCATCTGATCCAAGTTCACAAGAAGACAACGATGTCTTCTATACAAAGAGAAGCAGTACAATGGCATTGGGAGTAATAGTTAACAGGATTTATATCATGCCTGTTATTTTCTTTCATTATCACAATTACGCTAATCTAAATGTACCGTTTTCTACTTTTCTACTTCAGTATTCATACCTATCTAATTTGTCAAAAGCAAAAAAAAAAAAAAAAAAAAAAAAAAAAAAAAAAAACAGAAAATCTCACACATTTATTATTTATATTTCCTTTTACTGGTTGAAGCATCAAAAAAGAAGTCCATTTTTTCTTTCTTCAGGCTTTGCTCGTCTGCTCTTCTCAGCATGATGATAAGGGCTGGAATACAGATGGAGTAACAGACAAACCATGTGCAAGTTTCTGATCTGTAACAAACTCGGTTTCGCCCTTGAGCAAGTAAACATGCCAATTTTCAGGATCAGAACTAAATATGTGAAGGAATGTTTCTTGTTTGTGACCAGAAAGGGTACTTCATACAACATGTGGGTGTAGAGAACAAGTTTTGTTATTCACATTCTCGTGTATCAAGAGAAAACAACGTTGAGAGCAGGGTTTTCCCCAGCTTTATTGGAGTATAATTCACAAATAAAACTTGTATATATTCAAGATGTACTAAGTGATGATATAACATACACAGTGAAATGATTACCAAAATTGAATTAATTAGCACATTCTCAACGACACATAATTACGTACCAGTGTGTGTGTGTGTGTGTGTGTGTGTGTGTGTGTTTGTGTGCGTGCGTGTGTGCTGTGGACACTTAAGCAAATTTGTCTTAGCAAATCTCAACTAATCAGTAAGTGTTAGTAACTATAGTCAACATGCCGTCATTAGATCCCCATAATTTGTTCATCTTATAACTGAAAGTTTACCCTTTGAGAGGGCAGTTTTGTTGTTACTGAAATCGCAGGCTTCTCATAGAATCTGCAGAATGCTGTACGTACCTAAACAACGGAGGCAGTAGTTTCTTGAAGCAAAAGTCAAGAAGGTGTGAGTTCTCGTTACTTGTCACTGATTAACCACATGACCAAGACATGTCATTTAATCTCTCATAACTGGGTATCTCATCTTGCTCAGCAGGTAGATTTATTTTGAAGGTATTTTGAAGGTATTTTGAAGGTATTTATAAAAGCACTTCATAAACACTAAAGATAATACAAATCTAAAGTTCTTAAAATCATAGCAGAAAAACCATGATGTAAAAAGATTTTCGTTACATATAGATTGCTTTTGCAGATGAATTAGTCTGCTTCCTCCAGAAATCTTAGAGACTAAAGGGCATAACTGCATTGCTTTTAATGAGGTGAGGTCTATGCACCTGAAACATGCCAAAAAAATAAACAAAAAAGTTAATACAAACATCTGGTTTAATGAAAAGAAGGGAAAAGATGTTCCCTTGTAGTTTGTTGGCACAAATACCTTCCCCTTGGTCTTTACTTTCCTTTAAATTAGTCATTTTTATTTTTATTAAAAATACATTGTTTTAAAAATAAATCCCCCATCCTACCAACAGTTTTATTCCTCCAGAAGCAAATCCTCTTACTATTTTTGTATTTGGTTCTAATGGTTTTTACCTTAATCTCTAAATTTTATTTTATAACACTTTGTCTTAATTAATATCTTTTTAATGATAGAAACGTAATTGGCTCACATTTATCACCTGCTACACCTCTCTTCCCCTCTACTTCAGAAGACTTTCTTAGACTTTCATTTTTATCCATTTGCTATAAATAGCGTGTCTTGACTTTTTTTTTGTTCTGTAAATTAGAACATATTAGAGTTTCTATCATTCTCTCCACTTTTCTTTATACTTCCTTTGAATGTCCAGTTTTAAAGGTTAGAAATGCATGCATTCTGTTCAAAAGCTATAGTTATATTGCCCACTATTTCTGGGGGATTCCAAAGGTGAAAATAAATAAAAAGCATTCACTATCTAATATTTCTTTCCCTTTTTTTTATTGGTCCAGTGTCTACTTTTATGTCTCTCAATAGAAAATATTTGGGGCACAAATTAAAATTAGCTTTCATACCCTAACAAATCTTTGCATATTTGCACTGCCTTCCTGCAGAATATGGCTATTGAAAAGTCTGAAACCCATTTGCTACATAACCTGTCTTTCTGGAAACACTTAGGATTCTGAGTGCACAGAAATTTCATGGTGATATGTCTATTTACAGATCTTTTCTTGTTATGTTGTTGTTCCTGTTTGCATAAATCTGTGTTTCTTTTTGTTTCCTGGCTTTCCTGCTCTATCTTGTGTTTCTTGGTGCCATCTGAGAAAGAGGCTCTATTTAAAATGGCAGCATGAACTTGGTATATGAGTAGAGCTTCCTGACTCTCACACTTAGCTTTCAGGTGAAAAAGCAAGAAGACTTACGTTACACTTTGGAAGCAGTAAATGCCAGAATGAAGGAGGCTTTCTTTTGGGGGTACTAACTCCTACATTTTTGAGAGTTCATTAGAGAAAAACTCTCATTTTTCCTTTCTGGAGAGGTATAACTATTAACATTTTATGCTAAGCGTAGAGAAGTATCTGGCATACAATTTCAATTAATTCTTATTTTAATGTCCACATTTCATTCCTACTTTCCATTTCTATCTGGTGATATTGTTCAGGGACAAAGGTACTTCCTCCTTAGCTAGAGCCTCCTCCCTCATAGCCCTAACTGGGTCTCATGACAAATCACATCACCAGTCACTGCTCATTTATCAATCGGCTTTTTAGTTTCCAGAAAGCTTCTAGCTTTCTAGTCCTTCCCCTTCTATTCTATTCTTTGTTGTATACAACACACTTTTCATTCCATTACTCTCAGTGTAATAGGTTTTCAGGAGGGAGAGGAGATAGACTTGTAGGTTCAATATACCATCTAAAATTGAAGACTTCATTTGTTTTTTTAAAAATTTTAATAGTCACAATTATAAAAAATTGCAGGAGTTCTGGAAATCTGATTTTTGATAGGGATGTTTTGATCTGTTTTATTTAGTCTTATTATTTGCAGCTCCTGAAAAAGCAAACAAGAATCTTTTTTACCCCATTAATAGTGAATGATGTAGAGCTCAGAAATTTCCAAAGCTTCTAAGGGTGTTGTAGATAAAACTTATAATCATAGTTATACATAAAAATATATATCATTCACTCATGTTCATAGCAGCATTATTCACCATAGCCAAAAGGTGGAAACAACCTGCATATTCATCAACTGATGAAAGGATAAATAAAATATGGTATGTACATATAAGGTGATATTATGTAGACTTAGAAAGGAAAGTCTGAGACAGACAATCTTGAAAACTATATGCTAAGTAAAATAAACCAGTTTAAAAAAAGGGCAATTATCATATAATTCCACTTATATGAGGTGCATGGAGTAGTCAAATTTGTAAGACAGAAAGTAGGATGGCAGTTTCCCGGGGTTCAGGGAAAGAGGAAATGGAGAGTTAATGTTTAATGGCTACAGAGTTACACTTTAGGAAGATGAAAAGGTTCTGGAAATGGCTGGTGGTGTTGGTTACACAGCAATGTAAATATAGTTAATGCCACAAAACTATACAGTTAGTTAATATGGTAAATTTTATTTTATATATGTATTTTATCCCTATAAAAATTAGTAAAAACATATTGGAAAATGTACTTCTTTTGTTCAAACACACTTTTTTTTTTTGGTGGCTGGCTGGTACAAGGGTTGAACCCTGGCCTTGCTGTTATCAGAACCATGCTCTAACCAGCTGAGCTAACCAGCCAGCCCCCGAGTATACTTTTAATATTTTTTAATCACAATGGCATATATAAGCAGTTGAGAAGGGTTCTGTCTTTATATGTCTATTCTATCCTCTTTATATATTTTTCTTGCTCTTTCTTGACTTTAGAAAAAATAAAATTCTCTCTTTTAAAACCCACACATTTGGACGAAGATCTAGTAAATGGATCTTAACTAGCTCTTACCATGCCCAATCCATTCTGCAGGGTGAAAGGGAACAATGGACCAGATTTTGACATTTACAAGTATTCATTTTTTTATTAGCTATCATAATATTCTGATGCTTCAATTTCCAGTATATAAAATGTTAATACTTTATATAAATCACTTTTCTTGAAAAAACGGGGTAATTGATCAATTCCATCCTCACATAAACATCTTTTGTTTGCCTAAATAGTGTTCTTGGCTTTCAGTTCAATAATATGCTAGATTCTAGATTCAAAACTTTGGGTTCTTCTTTAGATTCTTACATTTAACCACCATTTGACTTTTAAAAAGTTGCTTACCCTCTCTAAGGCTCAGTTTCTTCAACTATAAAATGGCGATAACTACTTAAGAGGGTCAATGTGAGGATTCAATGAGTTAAATACTCATGGCAAGAAATGGATATTCTGAAGCATCTGTTACCTAATTAGTGACAAATTGCACTTATATTAGAGAACATTAGGCCTTTTAGTGTCAAGTAGTTGTATTCAAATGAAAGTTTATATATATATAATTCATTTTTTTAATGTCCTGACTTGGTCAACAGAGATAACCTAAGAATTTTAATAATTTCAGTTCATTAAATTCATAAATTTAGGTAACTGCCTCTTTGCAAATCTTATGGTTAAGCACATTTTAATTAAGTAGAAAAACTCAGCATGTCTTAAAGTGTTTAAAAACATTGTTAAAAATAATACCTCCTAGGAAGCAGTGTTTTATTTAATTGAATCTATCCAACTCCACCAATCTGAATATTTTGACAAATATCTTATATTTAATCTTTATCAAAGAGTCTCAAAACATTCTCAAAAACCAGAGTGCCCATAGGAATTTGAATTTCTAAAGCTATAAAAGAATTTAAAATGGCATCTGTCTCTGGACAAAAAAGAAACAAAGACAAAGAAGAAGGAAGGAAGGAAGGAAGGAAAGAAGGAAGGAAGGACATTTCATTAAGAAAATTATGAAAGCTACAAATAAATTGTTTTATTGTGTGAGTACATTTTTTACTATGCAATGCTAGCATTAATAATAAAATAAAAATATATTCTTTTAAGCTTCCTCCAGAATATAAAGGAAAAATATTTCTATAAGGTTGAAATTCATGAAAGGTAATTTTTTATATTCATAAAATACAGTTTACTTTATCATTTTAAAAATATCTCCAAAGAGATTATCATCTCTTTTACTGTTATTCTTCAATGTTCTATTTTGGTTGAATATTGATTTTAACTAATTTTATAGGGCTGTCTTTCAGAAAAATAAATATAAACTAAAATATACAAGAAATTTGAATTAGAAAATCTAAGGTAATTGTTTTACTGGCCTTTCCACTTTCCTGCCTGATTTTGGCAGTAAACATATGGGGTCTCAATTTTATCATAACTTTATAGTATTTTGTTGAAATAGCTACTTATAAATGTATTTCTGTTTCTCATAGGTGAATGAATGAGGCTTAGGATTCCTGAGCAGGCTTGACATCCCCTAAACCATGCACTTTGCTTATGTATGATATAAGGCCCTGGGATAAGTAGTTCTTTCATGGAAGACAGCAGGGCTTCTGTCTTATGATGCCAGTAGACTTCCCAACAAGACAGCTCTGCTCATGGATGCCAGGTGTGAACTGTTAGGGGTGAAGCAGATGATTTGTCTGAAACTTAACCCTAGCCAGGGCTAGGGCTTTCTTTTTGAAGATTGGAGTCCGTAAGTATTGCTCACTAAGGCACCGAACCAAAAGGTGAGCAGTGAAAACCACAATCTGTAAGAATATGCGTCTTGTTTTCTAAGAGAATAAGATTAATAGAATTTCAGTAACCCTGCACTTAGGAGACTTATTAAATTGGCCCAGAATCAAGATTAATTAAGCAGCTTCCAACAGTTCATGGTATGCTTTCTTCCTGTCCTGTCATCTAAGTATAGCTCTGCTCCATATGATTTTCAAAACCCTGTATACTGAATTTTAATCATCCACATACATAAGCTCTTTGGTGGGTAGGATGGCCAGTCATAAATGCTGTAGACTAAAACAAATGGACACATAAAGCTTATCTGTGAGCATTTGACAAGTATATAAATATTCTTGTCACTCTCAATACCTTGGCCATTACAGTTGGAGAGTCTCTGCTTTATTGGAAAAGTCAGCTCTAAGACTGGTTATTATTTTACTAATATTTTGTTGGTAATATGCCACTTTGTAAAGCTCTCTTCATGAGTTCCAGAAAACATTTGGCTCCCAACAATACAAAGGATCATTGCAAGCATTTTCGGTCAGTTTTGATTAAATGCAGATTGCAGGATTGTTTTGCTCAACCACATTATTCTTTCAAATGTTTCCCCAGTAGTTGCATATTACTTTCTAATGATGATCATTTGCATTTCCAGAGCCTCTTTGCGCCTGATGTTTTACAGTGAATTTACTCAGCATTCATCTGTCTTCACCATGCTTCTCTCTGGATTGAGAGAGGCCTGTAGCTCCTGGTCTTTCACATGGCCACCTTACTCAATGGCGGCACAGGATGAGTAGGAAGAAACCTGTGAGTAGGATGAGTAGAAAACCATCCAGCTTAGACTCTACAGAGGGTGATGTGCAAAACAGAACATTTCCCATACTTGCAGGAAAAAAATTAAAAAATTCTAAGAGCATGCTATGAATTTTATATCATCACCATTTTAAAACATTTGTTTTAATATGAACGTTATGGTTCTTAGACGTCTAATATAGTGCAAAAGGTAAACTGAAGGTTAGGCAATTCATTTGGATGTTTGGGCCTAACCAGCTCCCAGTTTTTCTTTTGTCGTCTGCCACCTTCGCCCCCACATACTCCCCCCCTCCCTCCGCTTCTGGTGGTCCAGGGCGCGCCGCAGATGTTGCTCCCACACAGTGGAAACATTCCCTGATGTGTCTGCGCACTTCCAGGCTCTGCTCATATGGGAACAGGAGAAATTGGAGAGAAGGAATGAATTTCCGAACTGGTCTTATTTCCTTTGGTGCCTTTCAAAAGTGCTGAAATAGAGAAGAAAATTAATTTAGATCTATTCACCTTTCCCACACTGCTAGCCATAGAAGTGGTTGATTAAGTGATTTTCTTTTTAATTAAAAATGTAAATAAAGAAATAAAGAAACCTTGTTATGCACTCTTCTAGAATTCTCAAGGTAGCTATTCTAGGATGGGAAAAATTTACAGAATTGTGTTTAAATTTAATTGTTTTTGAAATAAAAGTAGTTATAAATGCTTCACTTGCATAGAAAATTAGAGTATCTGTGGGGGTTTTTTCTACATAAAGCTTAAACTTTGCATCCTGTAATTTTCAAATAATTTTCATTTAGTGGTATTCTTCCTTATTTGAACATTAGAAAATGTGTCCAGCATGCTGAAAAAACATGACTTAGAGATAACAAAAGGAGACAACTGTTTTCATCTCCTTCATTCCCCCTCCATCCTCTCTGTACAGCTATTTCATTGCCTTTGGATGACATCTAGAGCAGTGTCTGTATTTTACCTCATTACGCTTTGATAATAAAACTCCTTTAGTTATCTTAGTTATAAAAATATTCGTGGTTGGGAAATTAATATGCCAATGTCTACGTTTGCAAAACAAACTTCATTAAGGTTAGAGTTTCTCCCTCTTTAGTGCTGCCTGCTCCCCCACTCCCACCCCATTGCCATTACTGCGGGTGGGAAGTGTGCAGGGAATAATGTGTATGAGAGAGAGACAGAGAGAGAGAGAGAGAGAGAGAGAGAGAGAGTTGTGTACTGGGGGTTTGTTTTGTTCTTGGCTTCTCTTTACTTTGTCACATCTTCTATCTCTCCTGAATATCACAGCTCAATCATAATGGGAGCAGATGGGAGAAGAGTCAAGAAAGGGCTTTCCTGGTTACCACTGATTTCATGCAGTTTTCTCCTTGCCCTGGTGGTATTTAAAGCTAATTACCCATTTGCATCTCTCGGGTAAATTCTTGACAAAAATAATTCCTCCCCAGATGCTGCTTCTGGCTCTACCCTCACACCAGCATTGTACATACCCAGCATCTCTCAACTGACATTTTGTCTCCCCAGGTGTCTTGTGACAGCTGTCACATCTACTGCTCCTTTTTCTGACAAACTTGTGGAGGAGACCTTGTACCATGAGCACAGTTACTTCCCAAATGCAGCCAATGTGTCTTGGCTAGACAAGAGTCCACTGAGGCAATACACAAACTTCAGAGGATGCCTAGTGAGCTCCTTACTGGACTCTCTGCAGCCCCAAAGACCAGGCATAGGGAAGGGGGGAAGAAGAGCCACCTCCTTTCCCCCTGTGGAGGAAGGGACAGATGGGACTTCACATCCTCAAGCTCTTGCAGAAATTCTACCTTTCATCCTCATCTTCTAAACTCACAGAAATTCTTCAGCTTTTGCATGAGGGATCAAGGATCTTAGCACTCAATTTAGACAATATAAGTCACTCATGGTTTTCTATAATCTCACTTTTGCATTTAGGATTAGTTGGCAACTATTGTCTTAGAATTCAGTGAGAACTGAAATAAAAGAGTTTCAGTTTTTCCTTGGGTTATAAATAGAGTCTTAAATAACTAGGGAGTTCATTACTATTTATTGAGCACCTGTCATGTACCAGCCATTATTTGAGGAGCTGTAAGACAACAGCAATAAATTCTTGATCTTATAGACTCTTAGTGAAGAAAACAGAAAGTAAACGAGAAAAATAAGTATATCTAAAGCATGTTAGGTAAGTAACAGAGAGAAAAAATAACTTCTTTGGGGACGTCTGTGTGTATGAAATTATAGTGAGAGAAAATTCAATGAGAAGGTGACATTTGTTTAAAGACTTGCTGAGATAAGGAAAGAACAGAAACACAGTTTTCAACAAGTGAAGAATGCCTTTTAACTGTTAATAGCTATTGGGGATAAAAATATCAGATTTTGGAACCAGAATGCCTAGGTTCACATCTTGGCAGTCCCATTACTGATTGTACAACTTTCAGTAAATTGCTTAAGCTGTCATTCGGTTTTCTTAGCTGAAAAATGAGGATATTACTATCTACCTCATAAAGTTGTTATGAGGATTAAATGAGTTAATACATGTACAAAACTAAGAACAATGCCTGGCACATAGTAAATACTATGTTAAGATTTTTTGGCTATTACTATTATTAAAGAGGTAAAATCAATAAGGATACAAGTACGTAACTAAAGAGAGAGTTATGTGCTGACAACACGCATTTGGTGGTTTCAACCTACAGGTGAGGTTAGTACTATGAGACTGAATGATCACACCTAAGCAGTCAGTGTAAACAATTAAGAAATGACTATTTAATGATTGAGTTCTAAATCTTGTGCACTGAAAGAATCAGAAGATGTGGAGGTACGAAAAACCCAGCAAGAGGGGCCCATGAGTTCAGAGAAAAAGCAGATGAGTATAGTGTCATGTGAACCAAAGGAAGAAATTATTTCAAGGGGGACAGTGAGGCAACGATTTCAAATGCTGCTGAAAATACAAGTAAAATAATGGCCGTGATTTGGCCAATGAACTAAACATGACATTGTGCTGACTTTGATAAGAGCAATTTCAGTGGAACAGTGAGGAAGAAAGCATGACTACTACGTGTCCAAGGGAGAATGTGCAGAGAGAAATTAGAAACAATGATTATAGATAAGTCTTTGAAGGACATTTGAGGTAAAGTGATGGAGATAAACAGGGCTAGATGGAAGCAGAGAATGGATGAAGAAACAGTTTTCTTTAAAGTTGGTGGGAAATAGTAGCATATTTTGTATGTTAACCAGAATGATGCAGCAGATAGAGAAAAACTGAAGATTACTGAAGCTATATTCAAGTAGGCTAGGGTAGAGGGGAGCTGGGACAGAAGTACAGAACATAGCCGTATTTAAGACTATGACCAGTTCATTAATAGGAACAGGTTTGGTTGGTGGTATTATGCAGGTAAAGTTCTCTTTGACGGCTTCTTCTTTCTCTCTCTTTTTAAATTATTTATTTATTTGTTTGTTTGTTTATTCATTCACTCATTCATTCATTCATTTATTTTGGTGCAATAGGAACAAGGCCAACAACCAAGATGAAGAATTGTTGAAAGTTTGAGGAAGATGAACCAGTCATCTAAGAGTGTGGAGGGTGAGAGTGTGAGGACAGGATAGTGTGATTGCTGACCGGAATGGGGAGCTCACTTGAGGTGTGTAGTCATGAACAGGTGACTCGGTGGCTGTGTGCTTCTCTGTAGCCATATTCTGGTATAAGGGGGGCACAATCAGGGGAAGCTGGAGTTGGATTTAATCTTCATTGTAATATAATAAAATCAAAAGAAGAATGAACGTGATTGACCTTATAATTCAACCATCTATAAAAGTAAGTAAACACATGAAGAAGGAATAGACAATGAAAAGGTGGTGGGAATACCTCAGTGGGGCAAATGTTGGTGGTGGAATACCAAAGGCAGTGAGATGGAAAGAGAAGATGCAGTGGTCAGAGAGCAAGATGCTTGAGGTTCAGACTACAGCAAGATTGCTGTTACTGGCAATGACGATGTGACTGATGTAAAGTGGAGAACACCATCACTGGGGCAATGTATCAAGGAACTGAGACGCCAGTGTACTAGAAAGACCATTAATGTGGATATTGAATTCCTGAGAGTTATGACAAGAGGAGTACTGGAGGAAATGACAGTGAGCCACCAGCTAAAGCCCTTAAGAAATTAAGGGAGTGATCCAGGAAACACTAAGAACTGCGATGATGAAACTGATAGGATTATTAATGAGATTTACAAGTAGGGGTTTGCAGGCTCTCCTAAAAGAAAGAAGATGCCAACTGATCTTGATTATTTTTTAGGGTATTTTTTTCTTTTCCAATGTCTTTTGAAAATAAAGTCTGATTTTATGAAAATTTCAAAGCCTCTATTCCATCAGAAAGCTGGAAATAAACTCAGCTTTCTGCTGTAATCACTGCTGTCTGAATTTCTCAGCCAATAACATTTTAAGAAACAATATCCTCTGTTCTAACAGCAGCTTCCCACCTTTCATGGCTCATGGGGACACAGAGTTGTGGCAGCAAAATTCAACTATTAAGATATCTATTTAAAGCTAATTTTGATATTTGATTATGACTTCTCACATATTCTGGCACAGAGAGTTATCTATAGGAAAAGCTATTTCTTGTTGCATTTTTAAGCCAATAGGTTACATTTCTGAAAACTTATACCAGTCCTTAAGTAAATATTGTTTACCATTCACGTTTAACAGTAAAATTAAAACCTGAATATTTTACTGAGACTCACAGGAAGAAATTTCCTCTTGCATTCTTCTGGGACCTTCCCTGCTGCTCCACGAGCTACCAACATCCTTATGTATCAGAAGATCTGAATTTCCAGAGCTGTTTGTGTATACCATGCACTCAGGATTTCCAAATGCTATATATGCAGTAAACAGCTAGCTGTTTGTTGGCTTTTAATCAGAGGAAATGTTCATTAAGGAATTACCTGAAAATTTTCACTCAGAAACAGAGAAAAGGAGGCCAAAGAAGTAATTTATCAACTAGTAAGTCAAAACGTGGTGGCCATAATTAGCACAGAGAAGGTAAAGTAGACCACACTTAAACTCCTTTAACTTAACTTTAAAAAGAATAAGAGAGGTAGAAGAAATAGAAATAACAGAAGAAAATACACAAAGAAAGGGCAATAGGCATTAGAAATGTGTATAAAAAATAAGAATTAAAATTTGTAAATTGTTCTGGCAATTCTTAAATAGATGAAGAAAATTTTATTTTATTTTTTTGCATTATAATTTCCTAACTTCCTTATCTTCTTTCTAAGGTTGTCCTCATTGGTTTGATTCTAATGAACATTATGAAATAAAACTTCATTAATTCATTACTGAAGAAATATAAATTATTGAAAAGTTCAAATTTGATCATAAACACATAGTTTTATTATTTAAATTACAGAAATAATTTTGACCTGCTCACAGGAAGATCAGAATTGCAAAGGAACGTAGACATGATTTGGACCAATGCTTCCATTTTTTTAATGAAGAATTTGAGGCCAAGAATAATGAATTTTCCATTACCTCTACACTTATTCAAAATTTCATCTTATGGTTAATATATACAGAAGTGTTAACACTTGCAATTGACTCTTCTCTGTACATTTTTAATTGCGAAAATACTCTCTTAACAGGTACCTAATAAGCTCAGAAAAAAACAGCAAATAGATATTTTCTGTTCTAATTTTTCTTTATTGAAAGATGTAAATATTTAAGTTCAACAATTGTCATAGATGTTGTGTTTTTGCCTTCATTCAAGAAAACTTCAAAAATAGTTAACAAAATTCACCAAGCAATTTGTCTTTATTACATTTTTAAAATTGTTTCATCAAATTTAGATGCTGCAACATTGTTTGACTTTCTTCCTTTTCCTGCATTATGTAAATTTATCCATTTAAAAATTGAAGCCTTATTAATCTGCACAAAGGATGATATCTCAAGTTGAATTATAGTTTCAGAGTTAAATGACATATAAGGTTTGAACTCTTTCCCATTTTCGTAGGGATAAATTTCAATATCTTTCTGCTTGCAAGCTTTGTTTTCAGTATGTAAAGTTTGCTAACTGTTTTGAGAACTAAAGTTCTATCACTATTCATTGATATTTGTCTGAGGACTTTAAAATAGTCTTGAATAAAATGCAACCAAGTTTAGTGGACTCTACCACAAAGTTCAACACTAATGGAGGACAGACACAGTTTTGGTTGACAAAATTGTTCTTCAAAGGCTCATGCATTTCTAAAATCTGTTTGATGTCTGGCAGCAAAACGTACTTTTTGATGTCTAGTAATGGAATTTCGATGTATCCTTTTGTATTTATCATCTTCACAACAAACCATTTTCTAGATAATTTACAACTCTATAAAATATTTTTCAGTTTTGACAATATACCTCTTTGAATGCTATCATTAAGTATGTCTAACAAAAATAATCTCAAGCAATTTCTCTGTCACTAGTTTCTTAATGTAGAAAGATCGCTGCTTTTATCACTATGCTGTAATCTACCAAAATTCGTATTCATAATATCTTTAAAAACCAAACATAATTTAATCTTCAATATTAAACTTTTTAATTGACACGGTAGTATCAGATGTTTCACACTTGATGGGATGGGCTGTTAAAAAATTACTTTTGATTTCATGAATTGGAAGAAAATGTTGACCTAAGCTTAGTATTACCTGATTATTTTTTATTTGGAGCATTAACTGACACTGAGATAAAACTAGTATCTTTTAACTGATCATAGAGGCCTTCAGCTCATAGAACCAGCACATTAGTAGCTATTGTTTCACCTTCTGTCTGTGTACAAGAAAATTCTAATAGGTAAATAAGTGAAATGAACTTAGAAGGGTCTTTTAATCTAAATAAATTTAAATTTCAGAGAGTCCATGAGCCTTCTGTAGTTGCATGTGTTAATTGTCCCCTTTGAGCAGTCTTCTTAAGATGAGTCCAGACTTGAAATAGATACTGCTGCTTCTTCAGCATTTATTTTTCTCTGTTTTTTTGTGCAATCAGTGATATCACTTACCTCCCCCCCACCCTGTGAATAATGTAGATTAATAAACATCTTATGCAAGTTATGTATTTGGCATAAATTTTCCTGGAAAAAAATTAACACTTAGTTTATTGAAAAGGCATTTATTAATTTGGGGGTGTTCATTGATACAAATTAGCTGCCTGATGATTTTATGCATCTTACAGACTATTGCATAGGCCAAGGCGAGGCTTCCTAGTATGCCATGTGCTTATCAGGTGCCATTATGTTAGATGATCTCCCAACATTTTCTATCTAGAAGGAATTAGCTGTCCTTAGACACTGATTGTCTCAGCACACGTTATTTTAACAGAGTTAAAATTAATGCTGTGTCCTTTCTCTGAAAGGGAGAAGTTAGCTGTATTTCGTCTACTGTGTCTGAAAGGGATGTAGATAGGTTGTGTGTGGGGGCAGGGGAAACAGAAACCATTATGTATGGGCATCTTTTATATTTAACTTTGTGTTAAAGGGAGAGCTCTGTAAGGGCCAAGGGAAAACTCTCCCTTCACCACCTGACGGTTAGCAGAAAATCAGCCGACAAAAAGGATTAGTAGGAGAAAAGACATAACAGATTTTATTTTAATTTGCTGGGGCTGGGGGATCACAGGAGAGTAATTATCCCATAACCCAAGTGGCAATGGGGTGTAGGAGCTTATATACCCTCCTTCAAAGGGGAGAGGTAGATAGGAGGGTGTAGGAGTTAATAATTTTCATGGCAAATGAATGAACTGAAAGAGTAATGGCCTGGGACCAGGTTTCTCTGAGCTCTGGGGAAGGCAGAGACACAGGTAAAGGGAGGAAACAAGTGAGGCAAAGGTACTGTTGTGCAGGTGGAGGTATCTCAGGTAATCTCAGAGCTGCCCTCAGAAGGAATCGATGGTAGACAAGGGAGGAGAACCTCAGAGAAAGCCTGCGTGTTTGTCTCACCAACACAGATTTTTCTCTGCAGATGTAAATGTTCCCTACAAAAGGCAGCTTTTTAGCTATTCTTGTTTTTTCCAGCCCCTCTGAAGAGTTATCTTGAAATATGTCAAAGAAATATATTTTGGGCTAAAACAGTTTGCTTTCCTTCACCTCTCTTTACTGCACATGCATCTCTCATGCTACTGCAAGAGAGCCTGGCAGAAGCTGTAAGCACAAAATTGGGGTTTACCAAACCTAACCAGTATATTTTAACACCACTACTAATAATATTTTATGGAGCATAAAAAATTAGATAAACAACCAGGACCTATAGTGACAGTACTTTTTGAGCAAATCTTCCTTGTGAGCTCCACCACCCTCCACTCCCATCTAACTGAGTTGTTTCCAAACTTTCAGGCTGAGTTTCTTTAAAAATATATGCAAAATAATCCCATGCTAAACTGATAATTTTCTTTGGGTGGCACATATAAATATTCATGCTTAGTTAATCAATATTACCTCTTTCTCATAGTTAAAATCTTTGCTGTAGAAAGATACTATGCATCTTCCCTGTGTATTTCTGAAACTTGAAAGGACCTAGACAAGTTTTCTTTTATTTAGATTGTATCTTATCATTGGCATAGCTTCAACAATATGGATTCTCTGGCACCACCTCAATTTTATTAAATCCAGTGTCCCACCTAGGCATCTGTAATTTTTAAAAGACCCACAGGCAACCCTGATGTGTAAAGACAAAGACTGCTTCATCCTGCCTTCTGAAATGTAAATCTGTGCAGGTTATGATTTTAGTTTTGTTGTTGCTAAAACAAAGGGAGAACACACCCAAGGAATGAATTTATTACGATTTGTGGATACTGGAGTGCCTGGAATGTTTGAAAATTATGACTTAAATGGTATTAGAGCTGTGATATTTCAAAAAGAAGGCACAACCCACAAGAGAAAACTGTCAATGCTTGCTTATTTTGCTATTTTTCTCTAATTGTATCTTTGAGCAGGGGAGGAGTGTAAGTTGTTATGTGTTGAGAAGAAAGGGTGATAAAACTAGCATGAGATTTGAAAAAAATCTCTAATAATGAATAGAACATGATCTGCTCATTTCCTTTCACTGAGGCAGGCTTAAGATGGAGTTCAGCCTGCTTCCATAAAGTTGCTGAGAATCATGTCCTCAAAAACATTTTAAGATTCTAAAAGCCAAACTAGTTTCTGTGTTTTCCATCTTTCCTCGGGATTTTGGGGGCTATGAATATGAGAAAATAGAGAGGAGGCATTGAAAAGCGTGCTCATTTTCTAACCACTGTTACTCTTCTTAATAAATCACATTACTGTACACTGTAATGTATGTCACACCTTCAAGAATTCCACCCCATGGCTCTATTGCGGATTCCACACTGAATAGCTAAATTATATGTCACCAGTAAATAGAAATTTGAGAGCCTCTAAAAACAATAATGTGAGCTGGTAATGTTAAATATATGTGAAGGGTTCATATACTTTTGTGATTAATTGAACATCTGATACACAATTACGTATTTAAGTGCTGCTGAATAACATAGCCCTGAGATGATCAGGTTAAGGTTAACCAAAATGATTAGAAGGAATGAGATGATAGAGAAGCAAATGACACAACAAATGAAGCTACAGTAATGAACAATTCTAGAGAAAATTGACAAATTAAGTACAGGGAGCGGCTTCTTTCAGATATATGGTAATCCCGTAAATAAACCTAGGGCATGACCACTATTAGAAGGTTTAAAAATTCTGAACTCGTTCATCTTGTCAACTCTTCCGTTAACTAAAATACTTATCATGTGAACTTTATTTTGTAGTTTGTAGCATCAAATTGAAAGGGAAATATTTGAACTTAAATTCCTGGGCCTATACTTCTAAAGATTTGCCTTGGGTATGTGACATCACAGAATGGAGAAACATCATGGCTTCAGAGAGTGTGAATTTTCTTTTGGCCACTTAATATGCTTTACCGGTTTGCACAAGTTATTTAACCTGTCTCGGACTCAGAATTCTCTTCCATAAAAGGGTGCTAACAGAACCCAATTCACATTTAGAGGCTAAATGAAGTAATGCTGGTAGAGTACTACTCAATAAACAAACGTTCCATCCCTCTCTCTAGTCTTCCTTATGGTAGATTAGCAAAACTGAGTATCTTCACCATGATTCACAGTCAGTTTGCATCTTTTCATTAGAAGTGGTGGGTAATTGATGAATCCTATTTTTAGTGCTTTTCCTCCAGAGAGAGAGACAGAGTCCTCCCAGTCAAGAGTAAGCATAAATTGCATGGCATCACTCAAGATTAATTTACAACATTAATAATAGTTACATGATCTGTCACCATGCGTTAGTGCTCTGCAAGAGAAAGCTGGACTGGAAAATTACCAGGGTTGAAGGTGAAGAAAAAGTGCTCTGGTTAATGCACAGAGACCCTAGGAACACTACCTTTCTGGAAACCACTTCCACTTTCAAAGGCCTGGAAATTGGTAGCTTGAAAATATCTTTATTCCTAAAAGAAAACCATTCACAATTATAGTGAGGGAAGCTGAGAGAGAAAAGAGATAATTAATAAATTTGAGTTTACTCAAAGAAAACTGAACTTCCCCTTAAAAGGATTTTTATCATTTTTGAATTATTTCCATTATTAAACTCAATTTTAGGCCACTCCTATAAAATCACATATATTCAGGCATATGTGTGTATATTTGCGCATCATACCTGGGGAAAGCATTAAACTATTCAGCCATACTAAAAATCTATTTAAAGATTTGTTAAAAATCTCTTTTCTATGCTATAACGAAATGATGTGACCTACAGACTGGAGAAGAGTCAGTAGTAGGTAGAATCTGGATCTGGAGAATTTTCACACTGTAAGTTTAATCATTTCAAGCCAGCAGAGGGCTCCCTGCCTTAACATGATTCTACATATGCAAAGTCAGGCAAGAATTGCTGTAAAGGACAAAAGCAGAATTTAATATTTGTTATGGGCTTAAGTATTTGCTCTAACTCTGTGTTAAATTAAGAAATATAAAAACACGAATGAAGGAAAGCCAAACCCCACTTCTGACTCTTAAAAATGTAACTTGCTAATTTTTCCATTATGTAAACAACTTAATCTTCCTCTGCTGTTCCACTTTGAAAAATAAATATACTACGACCTATCATGAGTCCACATAGACACCTACAGTCTGATTCTTTTCATAGTTTCACATTTTTCTCTGTTTAAAGCTTAAATAACATATTTATAAAATGAGTTTATCCAACGGATCAGTCTCTATGTAATCACTATGTTAATCAGTGATTAACACAGGCAAAGCTCCATAAAGCAGAGCATTAATTCACTTAGTATTTGCAACTTTGATTATTTAAATTGTAACTTGAAATCTAAGAAATATTGGAGTGGGGAAGAAAAAACATTTTTAAATGTCTTTCAGTCCTCCTTCTTTGGACTTTATCCTGCTTATTCCTGTCGATTCCCTCCCAATAAAACATTTGGCACAGTTTTACAATCTCAATGAAGTATAGACACATAACACCTCAGGCAATTTTATTTAGAGAATTTTGTTCACATTATTGTGACAATTTTAAATAACACAGATTTACTGCTTGCTTCTCAATCTGCCAGAACAAATTGACCAAATATATTAGATATATGTATCACAAATTAACCTGTTGAACAAGCTAATTTTGACAAATTCTGTTTATTTTTATTTCAGCGAAGTCTCTTCTGTAAAGTAGCTTAGGTCATGTGATTTTCAAATTTAAATGCAGCCTTAGGCAGACAACTAACATAGTATATTTTTATGGCTACAAAAATATATCTAAGCACAACTTTGTATACATCAAAGGGAATGCTGTTGTCAAGTCAAAGCAAAGGCAATTTTTATTCAATTTTACTGTTTTTAAGTTTTCCTCTTTCCTTTTTTATACTCATTGTCTTAGATGCTACAGTGAATATAACACCATTATATTTCAAATCATTTGTTTTCAACTATAGCAATAACTAAAAGTAACCGCAACTAACTTTAATTTTAATAGAAAACAACAAATGTGAAAAACAAACACGAGTAAATAAGTACATTTACCTTTCATTGAAGAAATGGTTCATTACACATTATATAAGACAATTTTATTTCCACATTCAATGATTATATATTGTGGCTGTGGACAATTGATTAAAACAAGAGAATTGTGTACAAACTTAGGTTATTTCCAAGGACTGGAGACAAGCTGTTTCATACTTCTTACTCCCCAGAAAGCAATGCCAATGGAAAAAAAAATCTGAAGAAATAAAACACAAAGAAGAAAAACAAAACTGAGTCAATATATTTGTTCAACTGAGTTAAAAATATCTTCCTAGGGGAAAATGAACATAAACATTTTAGAAAGTTAAATTATTTAAATTGAATCTAGCAGTTGTTCACTGGTAGAACATGGAACAGTTTAATTTGAAACATGTTACGTGAAGACAGAAGTGGGAGTAAAAAATTTTGTTTCTGTGGCTTTTTTCTTATACTCACAAATCTCAGTCATTTCCAGGGATGGGGCCATATGAGTATAAGTTAGATGTTGAATGAAATAGAACTTTCTTCTGGCATTTGGGGATACTGCATGTTGTTATGTACTATATTAAATGATCCCAGTTTAAGAAGCCTTTGGAATAGAACAAGTAAAAATATTGTTAAAGAATCATTCCTCTCTGTGGCAATATGGTCTATGAACTTCACCCAACATGAATTAAATTCGAAATGCTGCTGCTGACTTATCTTTTGATCTCATCAGGTATAAAACTGTAACTGCAAAATTCTCTTTAAAACTGAAGACAGAACTGAGCCATAATAAGCAGCCTCAAGAGTGCATTGAGTTTGCTTGATCCGTGAACTGGTCATGGTCTTTGTACCATCAGGTTTTTCCCAAGAGAACCCTTCCCCTTGCTCTTACTGATGCACTAAAAATTAAGCTGTCACATTGCTTTCATGATTTCCATTTTAGGTGGTTGAGTACTAGAATGAAGATAAAAGAGAGTGATGCCCAAACAGCTGGAATTATTGAGATACCTGTTTGAAAGTTTCTCCATATTTGTTCTTATGGTGCAAACTTCCTTTCCAAATTATTAAAATATGACCAGTTGCCTCTCACCAGGAAGATGATCACTACTCCTGGAAGATCCATTAAAATATACAAAGAAAATATGTTTAAGTAATAAGATAGAGGCCTGGAAGCATTCTGGGGTGAGGGACTGAGGGGAAGCCAAGGACATTAATGAGGCCAGCCATTCATTCACAAAAGATATCCTGAACTGTGCTGATTTTGCTATTAAAGCCTGAATAAGAAGAAAAATAAAAGAAAAGAAAAAAAAACCCCACCACATAAATAAATAAATCATCACAAACATTAATATTTAGATTTAGCAGTGGATTGTTCAGTTTCCTATAAATCTTCTGGTTCTTTCTAGAGAAACATTATCCTTCACGTCAGCCAGTCTGATAGTTTTCTTCAAATCCATGCAATTCCTTTCAGCCTATAACACCCACAATATGAAAAAAATACTAAAAATAAAATCGGTAGTTATATTGAAGCAGAAGTCAAGAACAATATTAACTTTCTGAAGTTGCCTCAGAGGTCAAATACAATATATTTAAAGGCTGGTTTTGATATTGTTTCTTTTGACTGAATTCAAGAGAAATGACCTCATGAGATTTCTCATGATGGTGCCAGGTAAAATAATGCCAAGTTTGGGGGAATATTTGTGAAAGCTCTAGTCCTGTGTGATGAGTTGCGTTTGTCTATGAAGATGGGTTAATGTTGACAAAGGGACAGCTGAGAAGACAGCTGTGTCAAGTGGGACAGAGGTGACAAATCTATAATACCAGAGTAAATAATTTGGATCAAGAAACTAATAGGTACCTCGTGTTGTGCAAGATACTGAAATCTGAAGTATACTTGGCCATAGAAGTTTTCATTGGTTTTCAATCTGGTGTCTATGGTTGCAAGGATTATCTCAATGCAGGAAGGCTGAGGAGAATTACTTCAGTGAAACCTTGAAAGCTGTATGTAAACTTTTGTGAATGTGTCATAATTACCCTATTTCCCATTTTCCAAAGTAGGGATAGTCTCCCCTAGACTATCTGTACTTTCTTCTGGATTCCCAGTGGTATACCAAAAAGGAGAGTGAAAGAGATTACCATTCTAGTTTGTGTCTTTGTTGTTAATCCACCACTTCATAACTAAACCTGACTACCTTTGAAACTGTAATTCAAGTCCTATTTCACCTAGGACCCATCCTTAACTAAATCTCAAAGATCTTCCCTGTTCCAATTACCTAAATACATGTAGCTCCCTACCAAGAATGCAATGTTGCAGTTTGCAGTTTTATTTTGCTTGTTTTTTCATGTGTTTTAGACTCCTATGTATTGTCCCTCCAAGTAGATGTAAAACTGATGAAGCACAGGGGCCAGAATCATCCTGCGTTAACTGCAGTGGAGACCGTTGCTGAGAACAGGTACTATCCTAGGTTTGGACGATTGGTATCCAGTTCATCGATAAAACAATAGGAACTCAAAATTTATGTGGCTTACCAAGGAATCACAGAACTGCTAAATATCAGAGCTGAAATGGTGTTTTACATTAACTTAATGTCCCCCAGAAAATCCAACTGCACAGCCTAGGAAGTTTGTTCGATGGATATGAATACCATAGTGAATTCATTACCTTTTTCGTAGTAATCATCAGGATTTGCTGGTGAATTTTTGAGTCAGTAACTACTAAATTTCTGAGACCTTTTCACAATTAATATTTTAAGCATGAAAATTGGAGTTTTTATACATAATGAAATCTATATTGGCACAAGATCATAGAAATTAAATAAAATGAATATGTCCTAAAAATACGTATGACCCTGAAATATTTACCCTGTTCCACTAGAAAATATTTAAATACAAGAAAACAGATTTGCCTTTATATTTTTGAATATGTGTATGTGTATATATATTATATACAAAATAGATTTAAATATATGTTGCATATATAATTTTAAGTCAGGAAATTAACATGAACTAAATATAACCACTTCAGTATTGTTGTCATTCCATTTTAAAATTTCCCTTTAACTGCTCTCTTGACTTTTGTATTAAGCTGTTCATTTTAAATCTCCATAGTTGAATAGATTAAATGTGCTGATTTAGGTAATAGTTCATTAACATATTTCTCAATCATCTGTTTGTTAACTGTAGTCAAAATTCTTACTTAGGCTATTAGAATAATAAATGGAAACTGTAGCATTTTTTGTTTGTTTGTTTTGCAGTATTTTTCTCTAATCTACAGATATGCTGCTCCTGGATACATACAAACTCAATGCACATTTATTTTATCCTAGGTCTGGGCAAGTCCCATGATTTTAACAGCTGGATTCAAAATATGAAGCAGAGGAAGTTCATTCTTAGTGTCAAACCCTCCTTGTGCTAACACATCATTAGTGGCCCTTGTCTTCAAGCTATTTTCTTGACTTTCCAGAGACCTAAACTTTGAACTCTGGCCTGTACAGATGCATGAACTCTGGCCTGTACAGATGCATGAATCTATGTTTCCTCCACCTCTTTCCAAAATGTTCATCAATTGGCAGGTGGCTAATCTGAGCCACTAATCCATGTTAAAACACTCAAGGGAACTGGTGTTATTCTGCTGCTCCTCCCAGTTATGTCTGTGTTTTAAAAGGCCTTATTCTAAATGACTCCAATGGTGAGCAATTCAGGCACCTAATATCGTAAAAGAAAGAGAATAGTATCAGAAGAGGTATTTGTGTGCATGTGGCAGGTCCTCACATTGTAAACCCTCAAATTACAAAGCTAGTGGATTTGTCTTGCACCTATGTGCATATCTGTCTCGGCTGGTTTGAATCCACTTACTATATTTATTAATGAATGACTTGATGAGTACAGAACAACAAATAGCACCTTGAGCAGTGGACAATTTCAATTACAACTGGCTAGCGACATCCAACAGTCTTTACGAAGGTGATAAAATAAGACGTCTCAAATAAATCATTTAACTTTTAAATAAACTTGCAAGTAAAATTAAAGCTTTAAAGTACTTGAAGAATTATTCACAAGAGAAACAAAATCTCTGAAATAGCTAAAATTTATTTTGTTTCCCAAATGTGCATTTACTGTCACAAATATTCAAATAGAAAACATTAACTTGGATAAATCTCATTTAATTTTATGGCTATTGGCAGCAGCAGTATAACTATGTACACATAACTGAATCACTAATAAGTTGAATGAACATATTAAATGAGCTAAGTCATATTGTGATGGGTAAGATTGCTTATTACACTTTGCCAAGGAAAAAAATCCAGTTATTTTAAATATGAAATTGCATTTTTGTGAAGACTTGAGACTTAATCACTTTACAAAAAATTAAAAAATTATTATCATTTACTAAATTGTGTGAGTTTTCAGCCAAATTTAGATATCTGTGTCAATTTCCTGAAGTTCCCCTGAAATGAACGTACTTATTTTGTATCCCTAACAAATCATATACTGGCTCTAAATAGAAGAGTACACTTTCACCTAAAAATTATTTCTCTGACACGGACGAGGTTCATAAAATACCAGTTAATTGGCTATTTAACAGAACTATAACAACCACAACAGCAAGAATTTGTTTTAATGAAAACCCAATAAAAAAAATGGAGAAAAGTAAAACCAATCTTTTGTTAAATACATTTTTTAACACAATGTTTTGGTTTTTGTACAGATGACCATTCTCTGCTGTACCAAACAGGGATCAAACCTGAATTGCTACAAATTATCTTTAGTTCCTATTAATTCAAGAGAACAAATAAGCACAAACAGAACTACAGGAAAAGTTGAAGTCAAATGTACTGAAGTTTCTTTTAAAATGAAACCATCAGAAAGATATTAGGTAATAATATATTTTTTTCCTAGAATTTTGCAAGAACCCAGTTTGACAAATGCCAACTCAAAAGAAATTGAGAACTATTAATTTTATTTTTAGTATATTCTATATATGACCAAAAACATTTAGTCATCTGCAAAGAAAAACAAGTCTTAGAGAAATAATTTCTAGACACAGCACCTACTCTTTAGAAGTCTTGTGTTCTCTCTTTGTGTTTATTTTTATACCCTGTTCAAAAGAGGATACAATCACAGTTATGTTTAATATGAAGTCTTGCAAGGATTTATTATTATTTAGATTTTAAATCAAACATTATTATTTTACATTAGCTTTTAAATATATATTAAACTTCTTAGCTTAGAAAAAACAATATAAAAAGAAAGTTTATGTGAATGCCCATGTGATTAAAAACACATTATTTGAAAAGTATATAGTTTCCTCAATTGCTAAATATCTACTAATAATTTTTAAACAAGAAAATATACTTAACACGATCAAGTTTTGAAAAAGTAAACACAAGATAAACATTAGAACATAGCTATAAAATTCTTTAGCTGAACTCTAAAAACTGAAAAATCAGGTATTTTACTATTTTACTACTCAGTGGGGGCAAAAGACATTTAGAATGACAAAAAGTACTAACTTAATTTACACAACAAATGCAGAATCTTCATTTTAACCATTTCTTCAGTTCTCCAGGGCTGATTATCTCTTACTATGTACAATAATTTATTCACTTCTAAAAGTCGAAACCACCTAAGAAAGTGTGCATCCTTTTTGATAATATTCCTGAAGACTAACCTAATTGTTCATCCAGACCACATCTGAGCTATCATGATAATATTTGAAAACCATAAATGTTAGTAACAAGATTAGAGATTCCTGAGAGGTCTCCAAAGCCTACCTATAATTCAGAAAATATATTTGAAGACAGTTGGCATGAATTAGCTACCGTGCTTGCATACCCATCTGGTCAAAATTGTATAAACCACAATTAGCATAAAGTGAAAATAGATACTATAGTTTTCAAAAAAATGTGTGGATTTTTCATCTTTGAATGGAAGTTATGAATATAGTGTTTTTATAGATCTCTGGCTTTTAAAAATTCTGATATTGCCAACTCTTGTTCTCAGAGTCTGGCAATCTGATAATATGGATTTAAAAATTGCCTGTGATTAATTACTAGATTCCTCTCTTTCCTTACAAACAATGATAAAATGATACGTCTTCTATTTTGATTGTTTTCCTAGAATTTTTCTAAATTTTTTGATACATACACTCACTCTCTTTTTTTTTTTTTTTATTGTCACATAATTGATGGGACATAACTGTGGGGTACAGAGTTGATATCCAGGCTCCTTTTCCTCAATTGTTTCCAGGTTAGACTTTTTTTTTTCTTTAGTTCGAAGTTTGTCAAAAGTACAGGTAAGGGCCGAGCCCGTGGCGCACTCGGGAGAGTGCGGCGCTGGGAGCACAGCAGTGCTCCCGCCGTGGGTTCGGATCCTATATGTAGGGATGGCCGGTGCGCTCACTGGCTGAGCGCGGTGAGGCCGGTCTCAAAAAGGACAAAAAAAAAAAAAAAAAAAAAAAAAAAGGGAAAAAAAAAAGCCCCACTTACCAAAAAAAAAGAAAAAAAAAAAAAAAAAAAAAAAAGTACAGGTAAAAAGAAATGCCCGACTTACCACAAGTAACACATGGAGAAAAATCAGAAAGACAACCAAAGTTGATTAGGCGTGATTTATATTCATGGGGTGGCTAGAATATGTGCTTTGTTAAAACTGAAGCCTGACATAGTATTTTTCTAATCATTCATGTTCTTAATGCTACAAAAGAGTAAAACTTTTTATAACTTTTTCTTCAGTTACAGGAGAGAAACAAAAGTAAGGAAACATAGAAATAGATTTGCTATAAGGTCAAATTAATAACGAACCAAATATCGTTTGCGGGAAGAGATGTTAGGGAGGACTCTATTGCACTGGAAAAACATCTTAGGAAAGGTGTAGTTTATAGAAAGAATCTTCACACCAGTAATCTTCCTCTTGTACTTACCATGGAGCCTCACATTCTTTACTTTTTATGGATGTGAGAAGGAAATAAAAAAAAAAGCAGGACAATAAAAAGTTTTTAAGGATGGTCTGTTTTAGTTTTTATAAAGCTGCGAATAAAACAAGAGTAGAAAAAAATAACAAGGCACTTGAAAGTTACCTAGTTTGACTCTGTGCTGAGACTTTTTTATGCATTAAAATCAGCAATCGGCAAACCATTCAAAATAACTTGACCTCATGCCCTAAAAATTATGACTGAATTTTTTTTAAAGTATAAGATAGTTCAGTGAATCTAAAATTCATTAAATTTCCTTTTTACTTCTGTACTTTTGCAAATGAGTTCTAGTTACACCTAGAAATAAAATTTCATTTAATTTTACTGAGTATGCCTAACACCAGCACAAAATTGTTTGCTTCCTATCCAGTATGTTTTGAAACTAAAGATTTTTGAATAAAATGTTTCTAGATGAATCATAGTCCTTAAGCGTCCTAACAGAACTCTCTCTAATGATGAAAAACATGACATTTAATCTAAAATTCAAAGTACTACATCTTTCTAATATGCTTTTATTTATAACTACTAAATTGTAAAGCATTTACATTCTAAAATCAGAGCTCTGTTTCAACAAAAATTATCAAGAAAATCACTCAGTCCTAATATTCTACCAAAATTCCATTTTTGTGTTAAATGAGTGACAGCCCCCCCCCCCCCACAGTTCTATCATAACAGCATACTGATTTTCAGATATCCTAAACAGCAGAAACATGCTTCTGGCATCTCTCGGGCTTAAAAAAGAGGAGTCTGGGGCATCTCACATGGATAACAACTTGCAATATTTGAAGAACAAAAACTTAAATTTTGAAGAGCATGTGTTTACAAATGTGGAATACCATTCAACACTGCTTATCCAGGATTTTTAGTGTGCCATTAAAGAATTCTTTGTACTTGTCTACTATCTAGGAAACAAAAAAATCTCTCTTAAAAATGAGTTTATTTTTAGGGAGAAAAAAATGCCATGTTTACAGAAATAATAGTGATGTCTGGTTTTAAAAATAGGACAGTCTATCTTGGAAAGATATATTTTGAAAAGATCTTCCTTATTGTTTTTGCTTGTGTCAAAGGCATGATTAGAGCCCCAGTAAATGGGAAACTCCCAGAGTAGGCTAATAGAAGACCAACAGCCCACATATGGCTTGCAGCTTGGGGGATTTCTCTCAATGTTCTGCCAGTGATGGGACTGCCCAAATGGTTTCTCTCATAAGTCCTAAGTCATAAACTGCATCCTACTAAGCCAGCCATGAACTGGACCCAAGGGTATACAGAGTCTTGGTTGTTGGGAAACAGTGACTGCTTCCTAAGGAAGCCACAGCTGCTTTCCTGAGAGACACCTCAGATGCCTGAATTTTCCCTTACTTTCCACTTTTTACTACCTGTTCTGGCAACAGTTCCAACAAAGGGAGAGGCAGGCAGCAGGCAACCAGCTATTTTCAATATGCCTTGGCAACATAGGTACTGATTACATAAACACTACAAACATTCAAAGAGCATATTTTCTAGCTTTCAAGCTACTAAAAGGTGTGAGCCTGTACTAACACGCCACATCTCCTCTACTCCAAATAATGTTGATGATGATGATGATGATGATAATGACTTTAATTATGAAAGCAAAGATTATCAAAGGAAACATATCATGAACTGTTGGGAAAGAGGTCAAATTATATACAGTATTGAAAAATGTAAAATCTCCATATTTCAGGGGTAAGAATGTTTTTTCCTTTATAAAATCTCAAGGTCAAAATGTACACTTAATTTGATTGATTACTTATTTTTCCCATGATCCAGGCAAAAAGCAATCAGATGTTGCATCATCCATTGTCATTATAGCACGTTTTCCTTTTCGTTTACATATATGTAAAAACATAATTTTAAACTCATAATCTATATTAAGATCTCAGGTAAGTATATCAATATATTATCACATAAGTTCTTCTGTTTATATTAATATCAGGTCTAGAAATCTAGAGAATATATCAATTTACTTTTTAAATAAAATAGATTTTCCTGGCTTTAAAAAATATATACACATTCTGGATATGATATTTGAAAACTGAAAATGTAAATAATTCACTCATGCTTATACATCACTAATGCAGGGATTTTTTTTAATGTTTTATATATTTGACATATTAGAACAAGAACTTACTTAAACATTCTAAGAGATGAATTGGAGTTTAAGTAATCTATATTTTCAGGTGACTGTTCAATTTCCTATATAACAAAGTGATGTTCCTATCATAGTTAGAGAACAGAATTGCATTTAATTTTCTACCTTAACATTCACATTTATTTTTACCTCAGTGATTTAGAAAAATAATTTTTGTCTGTGCCAATTCTCTTTAATATATTCATTGTTTTCGGGATAATTTTCTTTCCTCCAAAATAGCTGGAGATATTATTTGACCTGAGTTTTAAATTGGATCCTTTGAAAGAATAAATGCTACTGAATAAAAGCAGCACAGGGAATACTTTCAAAGTTGTTTTAGAAAAATAATTTTCGACAAAGTGACCAACTGCTAATTCAAAAACATAAGGCTATTTCACAGAAAATCAAAATATCATTGGCAAATTAGTGAATAGAATAAGAATGATATGTTGCATAGACATTGCAATTAGCATGGGACATAAAGTCATCCTAGTAAAATCAAAAGAACTCTGGAAAAGAGATAAGAAAACTAGGTTATCCCAACTCAACACAAATTATTTTATCTCAGGAGGTCCCTTAAATTTTACATTTCTGCATCTATAAAATGGGGATAATAGCTTCCCTGATTTTTCACAGGATTATAGCAAGTATTGACTTTACATTTTAAAATTGTAAAGTACTATAAAGATATGATAGAGTATTAAAGTATGCTATTATTCTTGCTACAAAGACTCAATAAGTTAAAAGTGAAAACAGATAGTGACAGATAAGGAGATATGAATTGTAAGTAGAATTTGAAATGTGAGAGATTTTAGCTCTTTCTCATTGGTGGTCATAAGTCAAGAAGATGCCCTTAGAGCTGTGGGTATATGGTGATTGCTGGGAATGTATAATTCTCCTATGAGGTGGGGTAAGATTTTAGTGGGTAACTACAATTATACTCACTGTTTGAGGTATTTCCATTGTGTACCTTATCCTTTAGGAATATGGAGTTCAATATTCCTGTTGAATTTTTATACCAAACTTTTCAAACAGATTTTATTGTTCTAAAATCATTTTTATTTTAATTCCTTACTTCTAACACACAAAAAGAAATAATCATTTCTAAATATTCTCCCATAAGTATGCATAGAAATTCTAATATTTACTTCTTTCATCTGAATGGATCTTCTCATTCAGTATTTTTGAAAACCACAATCAGAACTATAAAGAAGTTTTCCAAGTTCTAAAATTTGGTGTTCTACAAAACCACTGGCTGAGTTCTAAAATCTGAGTTCTAAACCTTTCTTTCACAAGATGGCTGAATTATTTTATTTTCTCAGGACATGGGTATCTTTTGCTGTCCGATGAGAGAGTAGAAATAGAAACTCTCTAAAGTCTATTCTCAGTTCTATTATCTGAAAAAAATAAGGAAATTGGCCAATACAATATTATGATTGTAGAAAGTTCCCAGTACAGTCTCTAGAAAAAGTTCAACTTGAATAAAAACGCCACACCAGAAATACTTCATCTTGCCCTACTAGCACAACAAGGTAATTGAACAGAAGAAATGGAAAAGGCCTTTTAAGAAAGCATTCTCCACACATCTGAAGTGTGTGTAGAGACTGGCAAAGGATGCAAGAGATAGATTCCCATATCGTCAATTCCTACATAGCAAGGTCCCTCATCTTCTCCTTGGACATATGCTGGCCTCCTGGCACTCTGCTGCCTGGAATTGTACAAAATTAGGACACACTAGTATCATCTTGGAAAAATGACTTAGTGGATATCAACAAAACAATGGCAGATAATGTATCAGCAGAAGCAGTGATTTTTTACAAAAAGTGTGCAGCGGTATATACTGAAATAAAAACAATTAATGGACAATTTTGACTGTTATTGGTAAATGACAGTGGGTTTTAGAGATAACAGAAATTTCAGAGGTAAAATATTTTCTTATTTGTGTTTATAGTTCAAGAAATACAATCTGGTGTTAATGTATTGTCTAGGTGGAGTTACAAAATGAAATCTTCAAAATGTTTAGTTTTAATTAATTGCTGTTTCTTTCTCTCTCCAATGAGGGAGGAGCGGGGGGGGGGGGGGGGGGGGGGGGGGGGAA